>NW_008751800.1:76361-88145 GCF_000715545.1 Opisthorchis viverrini
ATATATATATATACCGTTCAGAATAAGGTGAATGCGGAGGGTGCGAAGTATTCAATCTATTCACAGAGGAGATTGAAAAAAACGTATTCCGCTGCTATACCGACTTTTTGTATGCGGTCTCAGACAGATATTGATAGCCAGATGTGTGAATGGTAAAAGGTTGCGCTGTTAATGTGAGGGAGGAGATTGAAAAAAACGTAATGCGCTGCTATACCGACTTTTTGTATGCGGTCTCAGACAGATATTGATAGCCAGATGTGTGAATGGTAAAAGGTTGCGCTGTTTAATGTGACGTTTCGAGAAGAAATACTGTGATGCAAATATGAATCAAGATTAATAGGTATAACCACGATCGGGAAGGATAACGTATACCTGACACCTATATCAAACATGTTTCAACGCAGTTCGGTCCAGTGGCGCAAACTGCGATCTGTCAAGCTATCCAAATGAACCTGGTCGATCACATCACGGTGTTGTCAGAAAAGGTTCAGTTTAAACCAACAACCGCATTCGCAACCTACATTTAGCCAGGGTTTCACAGACAGCGTGGTTTCGGAAATGATAAGATTGCTTCTGAGCTCATAGGGCGACGAATATACAGTATTCTGAGGCCTTCGTAGAGTAAAGTTCTGCGAAACCAATACCGTCTTCCTAGTTCCATGCTTCTAGATTCCATAACAAGGTTAGATCCAATCAGAGGACGAAATCAACCGTTGGGAATGATAAGCGTAGTCTTATTTGCGCTTGAGCCAATTTAAAAGCCAACGAGCCCATGGTCCACTCACCTTGCCTCCAATATCCCCTGATATGTACGAAGTTCGCGCATAAATGTTGGGTTGGGTTGAATGCATGGACGGCGGCACTTGACAAATGCAAAGGCAGTATCCAAATCCCAATTGTGCTCTTTCATCACATACGCAATCACCTGATTAGGACAGTCAAGAAACGAGATAACGGAGGTGAGAAGGTGAAATGAGGTTAGAAAAGTGAGAAACTATAGTGGTTTGCAGTAGCTGCAGACGACAACTGTCAGTGAAGCTAGGTGGTTTAGAAAAAAAGGAGACCATATGGGTTGTTGCACAATTTTGTTGTCAACTGACACCGACTCAAAACAAAATCGTTGTTCTGGAACAGCATCACAAGCTATTGCAGAAAACAAGGTTCTGCCCAAAACAACAATGTGTAGATGTCACAGAGCGCTGAACTTTTAGCCTACCAGTCAAACAGTAAGATTAAAATCCAAAAAATTAGCTGACCAGCCAACAAACCATGACTAAAAAACAAAACAGGTCTGAGTGGTTCAAGTTTATGAGAGTACTGTATGATCTATCCAAAGAAACTGATTAGAATCAACTAGATGATCGATTTCCTTACTTGCCAATAGCCCTGAACATACGAATAGTAGATAAGTTCAGACACGAAGTCCAAAGTGAAACAAACAAGTGAAAGTTTCCGCTCAAAATGCCGACCGGATCGTGACAGAGAATAACTTCCGACCCTAAAACATGATAAAGTATAACAATAAGTGGGGAAAACGGAGATTACTCACCGCTGTAGCCGATCGACTTATGCCCATTTTGCAGTGAACCAAACAAGCCGTGCCTTGCGCTCTGAAAGTAGTACCGGTAGGTTAGCAGGACGAAGTTTCAAAGAGCAACCACAATTACTGAAAATCCCCTTCGTGTTAACGAATAAGTGAATAAAAACACACATGAGTTGGAGTGCTGTCTCTTTGATGGCCGACGGAAAAGCTGCCCGTTTTTCTCATAGGGAAATTAAATATAAGGACCGATTAAAGATGATCTCTTTTGGAAGGGATGCGTACGCTAAAAAAAAAGCTAAAAAGGATTAACTGCTCTCTTCCCGTATACGATTGGCAAAGGTTTGATGTAACCTGCGAAAAATCATTTGATCATTCTAGGCGCGTTTTTAATCAAAAGCAGTCACTTCTGAGAAATGACTTCCGCTGACCGTAGTCCTTCCAAGAAAAGAAAATACACATGTTTTGAGTGGACTTCTAAAGCACATTTTGACGGGCGATAACGGGAAAAGAGACGAGTATTCTAGTCCTCACCGCTGCATGTGTGATTCGGTGATCAAGCGAGAACAGGTAAATACGATATGGTATGGTCGCGATCAAAGTTGCCAGTCTTTGTGCGCTGCGCCTGTGTTTCGGTTAAGGTTTTCGGATGAGGCTGTAGCATTCCTTCGGACGCTATCCGACGTAATGCTCAGACATGCCTATATCACTGGTCCTTGGTTCTTTTCCATAAAGAGGATTTCTTCCGATAAAATTCCTACCTTCTCCCTCTCTTATTGCTTTACCGAAGCATGCTGTCCTCACGACGGCAGTTGAGTATTCACCACTCGCGCCTTGTTGTCAGTCAAGATGATGATGTCCAGCTCAGAGCAGGTACATCTCTTTGCGAAATACCGGATATGAGTAGGTTCGCCTCAAACAGCGATATGAAATGCATAGGAATTAAACGAGACTACAGTCACTCTGAGCATGGGAACTATATCTTGAAGACGTTCGTTTACCTATATTCTAAAAATAACTTGGAAACTCAAGCACAGTTAACAACCTTTAACTATCGCAGTATGTTGGACGTACGTAATAATAATAATAATAATCGTTCAGCTGTTTCACCCCTTCGGTGCCTAACTGCCATGCTACCCGAAGGAAGTATGAGGGCTAAGATACCGCCAGATTGCTCAAGTCTAAACCGGAGCGGTCGAGATGCTGAGGGTGGGTTCGAACCACGAACCTTCAGGCCTGTAAGTTCGCGCCTTAAGCACTGAACCATCTCGCCCCAGTTCAGCACACGGGTCTGTTTGGATTCTGCATCGTATCCCATGTAGTTAAATCAAATTAGTGACATACGAATGTCTCCTGTAAACCTAGACTCTCGCGAAATTTCGTTGACTGCACCGTTTTCAGTGCATGTGTCAGATTAATTTCTGGACAAATTTCTCCGTTCATGCATCCGACATTAGTGAGAAACTTTTTGTTATGGCGGGCGACCAAAAGAGAATCAGCAAAAAACCTTTTCTTCTGGATCTCCATGGTGTGAGTCCTGATCATGAGCCAAACAGGAATAGGATCCAATTTGATCACACGTTAACTCACTATCTTGATTCGTATCATTCCGAAATCTGCAAGCCTCTTACAACTCCCATTGTTTGTGTCCTTTCAGTCAGACATTCCCAACAGCATCTATTACTTTCATAAACGTCGTATCACCCCAGGTGGTATCGTGCTGCGTAGGGCTATCACGGTAACCTTGTTGCTCTTAATTGAGTCCGGATCTAATTCTGACTCATCTAGTTTCCAATTTATATGACTGGCTTTCCTCTTTTAAGTGCTGATGACTTTCATCCTTAGCCTCAAGTTGATTGGAACCAATTGATTTAAAGATTCTGTAGTGATGAGTTTTTTATCCTGCTCCAAATAAGTCATAATGTTGAGTGATGTATGAAGGATCTGACGGTGTCCCATTGACTGTACACAGATATTACCTAACATAGGGCGCTCCAAATGGTTAGCAATTGGTTCACATTCCATCTTAATTTGGAGTGCTTGAACAAGTATTTTATGGCTGATGAGGCTTTCTTGTTCTAATCGGAAACCAAGAAACAAACGGTTTTATACGTAAAATTATGTGCTCTTGCATGTTCCTTGCCAAAGTGCACTGTTCAATGGGTCTCGGACTACTTGAGAAGTCTTTGTAAAAAGCCTATTACACTAGTTTTTGCTTCCTGCCAATCAGGTTGCCAAAATAACCGCCATGTTGTGGTAACTAAAGTGATAATACCATGCACGCGTATTAGGTGGGTGGTGCGAGGGTGTTCCCGAGGATCCATAAAGTATAACTAACATTTCCCACGATTTTTAAATGCAACATTCCAGCTCAAACATCCATCCCGCAGCAGCGGAAGGTCGCAGGTGCAGTTCTTGGTTGATAAAGACGAAAATGACAGTGAATGGTGAATGTCCTCTTCACTACACAACCAGTAGGATTTTACCTGGGTGAGGAGTGCTCGTCAGGACAAACAAAAAATGTGATCTGTTCTACCGCTTTACTCCTTATACTTATTGCCTCTCAAGGTTCTTTATGAAAATAACTGCACTACAAACGTCTGAAAGAAGAATACGCAAAAAGATTAACACTTCCGGTCTTGTTTTACACTTCAACTGTAAGATACAACCCTTGAAGCTAAATTAGGCAACAATGAAGGTGCATCATGCGTCTCGACAAAAAACTCAATGACATCGAAAAACAACGATCTGAGAATGCTTAGCAACTGTGGGTGACACAATGACGGAGTCATGAGCTTGTACACGGATAGTGGAATGCCATCTAGGTTCGTCAGTTCAGTCCTGATAGCTGGAACTATATGGAGTGAACAAGGACCACATGGCCAGTGATAACCTTGAGGTTGAGTTCCAAAAAGGCTATGCGGTGTGTTGGTCAGAAACCTCCCTGTAAATGCTTGCAGTTGAATGTTGCAAAATATTGGTGCATCGTGGTCACTAAGAACGAAAACCGAGATCGTCTTGAAGGTGAATGCTATGATGTTGTTTGACCGGCACCGTTTTTCACTGCCGTTAGCGTAAGGAGTGGCACGACATAGTCAACGAAGTTTCTGGTAAGATGATTGACACTATTGAGCGCACACACTGAGAGAGGTTCGAGGCCCTGGTGAAGCTGTAGAAACATCAAAACCAGATAGTTCGCATTTTCATCATTACTAACATCGATAGCAATATGCCATTTGTAAACAACATTGCTCTACTGCCAACTGAGAACGTTACAAAACAAGAGCAGAAAGAAATCAGAAGGGTAAAGATTTAGCGTAAAAATTCCGTGTTCTTACGGAAGACGACCAAGAACAAGGGCATATCCACGTAGGAGCTGAGAAAGATATCAAGATTGAGGTTGACCTAACACTAACGAACCTCGTCGAATGCAAGCTTAGAATACAGTAACAGACGAACTTTGGCGGGGCAACCTGACTGCGAAGTAACACCATGCTTAGCATTGGGAATAGAGACGTGGTGTGTTCCGTAGTTTCTAGCCGCGTTAAACGAGCATTATTTGGACCTTATTGGTATGTGTAAAGATCCCGCAACATCCTGAATACAGCCACTTTCATTTCCCACTACCACGTTACGGGCCGTAAGCCGCAAATCTTTAGACAGTGACGCTTGGAGAAAGAGAAACGCTCTCGTCGGTAGAGGAACTTCGGACACGCCAAGTACATGTGGCTACAGCGTTAATCCGAATAACTTTGTTTGCCTAAGGAGACCGATTCATTATCAAACACTCATACATCGTACGCACAACCACTTATTGAGGATAGGTAGTAGCTACTCTAGTGCTAGCACGCAGCAAACACAACGATGATAAACTGTTTCTGGGCTTTGAGGGTCCTCGGATCGGGGGACCAAATGTAAACGATACAAAGTGAAACCGTTTGTACATTCGGACAATTCAGCCCATTATCTTCAGAGGAATTCATTTCTGAAGCAAGTCAGAAAACATCCCCTTGAAACTGTGTACATCTACTTAATGTCACAGCATACACATGGGGTGCGCCACTGTCACGGTATGTAAAGTTGTCAACAAAGTTAGGTCCCTCATTCTCACATTTCAGGGGAACACGGGAGGATTAAAAATCCTGATTACTGCAATTTGAAGAAAAGATGGCCTTTGGGTGAAGTACTAATTTGTCATTTATTTTTGAAGAGCATGGTCCCGTTTGGAAAGAAGTCTTGCACATGAGATTCCAGTCGGGACGAAAAACACTGAATTTTTCGGCGAAATCCCATCGAAGCAGGTACAGTGGGCTTTTTACGTGATCCTGCAATCAGTCGACTGCTACTTGTCGACCGCTGTCCCATTTTCTCACTGGCTGTTCGGTTGGACATCCTACGATTTATCGTCAGAAAACCTTGATATGAGCGAGTTCTCATGGAAGCGCACGGTCGGATAGTACAGGGGCGGCTGCGCACCGAAAATGGGTATGCTGACACTGGCGCACCTGGATGCAGCACCACCGTCCAAAGTATGTAGTCGACAGGTCCATATAGCGGAGGTATCATAAGCTCAGTTACCATACTTATACGTTGCATTTGACGTTTGGAAATTCAGCGAATTACTATCGGGAAAGTTATAAGCGAGCGGCTTGTTAGCTGATTTGCTTAGGAGTTCGGACTTTGAAAGCTGCTACAAAAAACAGCACCTGTCCAGCGAATCACTTTCCTGTGTACCTGAATGGTGAATTTACGGCTGAGATCGACAGAATATTAACTAGATGTGGAAAGAGAGAGGTTGAGAAGTGACAACGAAGAAAGATGGCAGTTGTCAGTTAGCGTGGGCTCACTTATTCGTCCTGTTGCACAGTCGATGTGGCGTGAAGGTGACTTGGTCTGCATGTGTATGTGGGCTGGAAAACCACCAGTGCATCTGAACTTATGGGAGAGAACGAACATTGTCCCACCCAGTCCTCTGCTCAAAGGACCTGACCACAAATAAGTGTGATGTTACCCAATTATTTTAAAGGAATGTTGCCAATCCACAGTTGCAGAGCCACCAGACCAACCAGATTGGGAAACTTTGTGGAAACTGTCTGGGAATCCTCCGACATGGCTTAATGAGCTACTGAAGTATGTCAACGGTCGCACTACGAGGTCCGATCGTTTCGCGACGTTAGGTGTGTGCAGTAACAGCATTTTTCAGCACCGACTTTGTACTCTAATCAATGTTCTAGCCCGAGAACTCACGCACAAATTTCTTGCCTGTGGGTACCATCGAAGTGTGTTTATTATGAGGTTTTCCGTGAAACATCGCATATGGAAGAGGGCACAACTGTTTGGTGATCCAGGGAAGAACACGTTGGTAATCCTTTGTCATATTCGGGCAGCCTGAAAATATATCTGGTCTCGTGCTTTCTAAGTTGTATGATGAAGATGCACCGATACGCCATAGTTAAATTTCTTCGTTTCACTCTGCCCCGAACGGAACACCATAAAAGCGTTGTGCTCGTACCACTGTTCAGTTGTAACACCCTTTCGATACCTAGCTGCTATGCCACCCGAAGGGAGTACGAGACACGGGATACTGCCAGGTTGCCCAAGCCTAGACAGGGGAGGTCGAGAAGCAGAGGTCGGTTTCGGATCACGGACCTTCCGGTCAGTAAATTCGCGCTCTAACCACTTGGGCCATCTCGCACTATAAACACCGCTTTATCAGGCGACAGAATTGGTTATGATACTGAATAGTCCGTTTTGGAAAGAATCCTAAGCAAAATATCTGGCACTGAAAATCCGTTCAGTTGCGGTGCACTTCTGGCGTACAGCTGTCATGTAACTTGAAGAAAACATGGGGGTCAAGACAAGCACAAGGATACTGCCAGGCGGCCCAACCCTAGATAGGGGAAGTTATGATGCAGAGGTTGGGTTCAAACCACGGACCTTGCGGTCAGTATTTCACGCTTAACCGCTGAGCTATGCTGAGCTCAACACCAAAACAAGGAGAAACCAGTTCTAGCAACGACCACTGAGTAGGCAAACCCGACTCGCAACTTACTTCGCCTCGTTGATGAACCGGTGGATTTCTTCAAAATGGGACAAAAGTGATGACTGTTCATCGTCGTACACACGTATATTCTTATATTCGAATTTCTCTCCTGGAAAAAAGTTGTCCACCTCTCTGGTGACGTTCAGAATGTGTGAGACAGATCGGCGTTCTAGTTCAGCTCGATTGGATGCATTAAAGGTAGTACCGAGAAGCAAATGATCCAGTATAGCACTGGCTTCATCCATTCGCCCGTAGATGGTTAGGACTTCTTCCTCAATGAAATGTCGATAATCCCGTAATGGTTGCTGCAGTTCCTCTTCGAGACGTTGGCGAAGCTGTGGTAAAAATACTTGAACATTAGAAGCATGCTACAAAATATATGTAAATTCGAAACGGCCACGTTCACAACTTCTTATGTTAAGATGTCACAGCAATTTCTGCACGTTAGGTTGACGCAATTCCCAAGGTGACCTGAAGTGCCTGAAGTAACTCGATTTTAAAGTGACCCATGCGTGCAACTCTTCGGGTTTCATAACAGCGGCTGAAAACACCTTAGGAGATTTCTGTGGACAGACTTTCGAATTCCCAAAGACACCAAAATTTAGCACAAAAAGGTGCTTCAAAATACCCAAAAATTACAGTTCAGTATCCTCCTTTTCTGCCAAGAAATCTTCAACCAACAGCTTGAAGAAAGCTTTTTTCTGGATTCTCTACCTCCTCTCCGTAATAAAAACCCATCCATGTGACAACCTTCCGGGGATTCGAAGTGTTCAGCAACGTGAATCTGCTGGAATGTAAAAACACGTTTGCCTGTAGCTGTGCCTAACTGCCATGCCGCCAGAAGAAAGCACGAGGGCTAGGATACTGCCAGTTTGCCTAAGCCTAGACAATGCGGAGTCGAGAGGCAGAGGTTAGATTCGAGCCAGGGACCTTCCGCTCTAACTACTGAGTCATCTCGACTCTACACTGTCAATAATTGGCAGTAGTTGAACAGGAGGTACCACCTCTATAGATTAACAAGCGGTACTGTCACGTTTCTTTCGGTACACTCCACAGCGGCCACCACATTCAGAGATAACTTCATCGATGAAGATGATGATGATGATGATGCATATGTAACAGTAATGAATCTACATGCAAGAAACCTGTGTATGCCCAATCATTTCGTACGCAACATGAGGTGTTGGGCGGAAGTAGTATCTCAGAATGTGGTTGCGGTGTTTTTGCCTCAGTTGGCGATCCAAAAAACAAACCATACACGATGAGCGGTCGACATTCAAATAATGTCAGACGCGGGCAAATCTATTCAACACAATCCTGTTGACCCGTGTCAAGATATTTCGGTGACAAACACATCACAAGTATGAAGCCAATGGTAACAGCATACACTGGGTAAACTTGGAATCGGTTCACCAACCTTTTTCAATGGCTGTACAGTGCGTATAGGTCGGAGGGATGTACTATGGGCACAGATTCCGAAGTGAGCCAAGCAGCAACTCCATCCACAGCTCTGGGAGCTGTACCATTTAACCTTAACCACTCCATCAGCACAAATCAATGGGCTACGTCTTGCGAGCTTAAAACACCGTTATTCATTGAATCCAGAAACTCTTAGCATGTACACATACCTGTAACACTGTAACCTCCTCCAGATCAACCGAGTACATGATTTCCTGAAGTTTCGCTGCCAAGAGAGTCTCCATCCGGCGACGTTCTTTCCTATGTCATTGGAATGGAATGAGACTTTAGGGAAAGCATCAATCTAAACTAGGGGAAACCGAAAACGATAACATGAAGCATTTGCCAATCCTAATTTGACGGTGGACCACTCATAGAAGATGTGTGCATCATAAGTGGCTGGCAGAGTTTAAAAATTTGAGCATGATTCAATGCATTAATCTAAGCAACTCGAGTAAGATGTAACCTTTTCATCAAGCCTAAATGGAACTAGAACATAGAATGAACGACTATTCTGCTGGCTTAAGTAGTTCATGTTTAATATGAAACGACCATGACCTGAGGTGTTCGGTCTTGCTACCCCTATTGTAATTCAGCCAAACCACAGTCGTTTGGGACAACTTAGATGCTACAAGGCCAGGCCTAACGGGCACACCTAGTTTCACATATATGCCCCAATATCTTTTCTTTGATAAAGATGTGACTTGACTAGAACTTTGTTCCCCACATTGAAGATGTTTCTTTTGCGTTTAACTGGTCTCAAATGATAACACAACTGAGCTTCCTAAATGGAATCAGAAAAACTAACTTCATTGTCAAAATTAGTGTATCCGAAGACATCAATGACTGAGAAAGTCATGCTTTTTAATCCTAATCAGGGACTCGGCTCTCAGAATATTTTCACACTTACTGACCATCCAACCCAGCCTGCGAAATACGCAAGGTTGTCATTGTCCACATGTTCCGTTTGTTGGTTTATACAGCTGTTTGTTTACACAGCGATCATCACATCAACCATCTCCGCCCGTTCCCCACTTTCACAATGATCGCTACTACCTGATGAGATGTCTGGCGGTACGCCCCAACAAATGGCGAAGGTGAGCGCCAACTTTCTAGACCACACTACCAAATACACCTAGGTGGCTTTTGAAGTCATGATCCCATTATAACCCACTTTTTCAAACCCGACACATTCCCACACGAAGAAGTCCGTCTCTATACTGGTGAAGGAGCGGTGTTTGAGGTTGTTTCCCCCGAGCCACAGCGAGAAAGTGAAACACAACCCGTTTTAAACGGGAAGGCGGAAACCCGTGGCACACTACTCAGAGCTTCACAAACATCTCTACAGCTGTTGTACTCACTTATACCAAAACCCCATTAAATTATTTTCTTACGTCACGTTACGAGTTCGTTCCTGCATGTATGTCTAATCGCTACCGTTTCGAACCGACTCCCCTATTTTTGCATTGGACAGGTGGAAATTTGGGAAACCTTATGCGTAAACTAGATTAAGCACAACGCAGATACAGTGGATTTGTCGATCCACTTTAATCGCTTCTGCTTTGATACGTAGCGCACCCAAACTTTCCTAGGTCCGTCAGATAGGCTGACCGTCAATGACGTCTTATGCAGGTGCATACAATACCGAGGTCACTAGGGCTGAAAACTAATCCAAGTGCACACTAACTTACTGCAAAATAAAAATCACGCTAAAAACTAATCCTTCGACCCGTAATCTAGAAAGAGAGATGAATAACAGAAGTGATGTGTGGCGTGCAAGCAGGTAGGTATGGACAAAATTAATTACGAACGCATAAATGATCCTTCTAAAGTGGCTTACTCCTCATCAGTGGCGTCGTCCGATAAGGGGGCTTGTGGAGGAACGTAGCGGTTAAAGCTGTCGATATCGTCCGTCTTCAACCATTCCTGCATCTGACAAGTATCCGAGGCAGGCAAGTTGTGATAATAACTGATCCAGTCATGCGTAAGTCCTCTGGAAAAGTATGCGTTTGTTCTGGCTACGTGACATGCTCTGTTAACAGCTTGAAACGCAGCCCAAAGCGCTTGAACAGAGACAGGTTTGAACTGCTTTTCGGTGTCCTTTGTCACCAATTCCAACCCCCTATGGAAGTGCAAAATGGACCGAAAACATTTAATTCGTGGAGTGGTTCCCGTTGGAAAGATGTTGAAAGTTTGAATGGATAGTGTTACACCGATAGGAAGCTATGATGAACTCCACAAATAAAAATTACCGTTGCTCTAATTGGAAGTCGGAAGTGAGAAAACTGAAATATATGGAAGGTTTGCAATAAATGCACTTGATGCGGAGTTGTGGGACTCAGCTGGTTACGCAAAATGCTTAGTACATAACCTGCAATAAGGCAAATACCGTTTTCATGACAGACAATATTCATAACAAGCTTCCAGAGAAGGAACATATTATCCCGGTCCTACACACTTTGTGATTAGGCAAATGACCAGATAACCAATCCCCTCAAATATGGACATGGACCGTAACGAAGAGACTGGACCTTACCGTGGTGTGACGGTTTGCGCACCTCAGCGATCCATTGAGCTACACTGGAGAGTGTCCCGCGACACTCACAGAGTCTCTCATACCAGGTTGGTCAATGGTTAGAGGTCTGACGAACACAGTCTCCTGGCCCTCCAGGTCGAGGGTTGGAACATCTGGCGACTTGTTCCGTAGAAATGGTAATGCATTTGCATTTCCCGCCAAACACCG
>NW_008751800.1:93966-102016 GCF_000715545.1 Opisthorchis viverrini
TATCTGTGAGGCGCGAGTACTTGCGAAGCTGAGGAACGGGCTATCCAGCTAGCTGTATACATTCTTCGCTTTATAAAAGTTACAAAAGCGCCCCGTAGTCCAATGCTAACTGTGTGGCGATTTGTACCTTAATTTTGCCTCCACTATAACATTACGTATTTTGTCAGTTGCATAACCGTAGTTTGTTCGAATACGAAAAACTACGAGAACGCGCACTCCTACAATTTCACGCAACACAAACGTGCCACGTGCTTCGACTCTCTCTTCTAAATGGTTCGCGCTTACGACGGTCATTTGCGAGTCTCATGTGCTAACCTTGGTATCAAAACATTTCAAACTATCTTTGGAATTTAGTATATGTGGGAACTGTTCAAAAGAAGACCCCTGGACAACCGTGGTTGGACTATTGTTTACTCGCTGATCCGGACCCACGACAATTATTAGCGACTCTGTTGCATTTGACCTCTTTACTATTATATACTCAATCAAGCGTTTTTTATTTTTTGTCACACACTCCTGGTAGAGTGACTTATTGGGTAGCCAGACCAATACACCGCGCATTCTACGCATTATGCATTTTTCTGTAAAAACCTTGTGTGTGAAATAAAACTTTTACGTCACAATGTTGCATTTTTTGCATGTGTACTCAGTCCAGTACTCACCCATTCTGCCGTAATTGTTTCGCAATGTGTTTCAATTCATATTATTTCCTAATTTTTGGCGCATATTCGACTTCGAATTTGCTGTTCTGTGGGGCGCTCAGTATTCGCACAATGGAACTGAAATTTTGAATTTTCTGACGTGTACTTGATGGACTAAAGCAATCGGGCAATTGGATCGAGAGCACCACCCCAAACTTATAAGCGTCCTTAAGGCATCCTGGGGTCTCAGCGATGCTGGGAAATTACCCACAAGACTTTTCAACAGGAGGCAAGGTTTTCTGCGATCAAATGAAATTTGGTCAGCTGCAAAAAAATGAAGGTAGATTGGGACGACTTTTCGTTTGAGCACATATGCAACCAAATGCAACATTTCTGCACAGAAAGTTTTACTCCACTCTTGAAGGTTTTCAACTGAGAGGATTGTGCGGATAATGACCATGGCTTCGGACCGCTGACTATGAGCACACCCAAATGAATTTCCCCGAAACCACAGGGTCTTCGATGGTAAGACTTTAACGGGGATTTAGTTTATCCATTTGCACCTTTCGGTGATATTTCGGTTATACCATTTTGCATATTCGAGTGAAATTTCAAGGTCATGGACCATCACCGATTTGCATTTTCACCGGTGTACGGGTGATAGAACATGAAATCGTACTTTAGCCTGTTTCGGCTTTCTTCGGTCTTCTTTAGGAACGAAGCAACACCCACAGAACATGTAATGCAAATACCTCCGAAGAAAATCGGTCAGTGACGGCTGGATTTTATAATCCTCAGATTTAACAAATTGTATAATTTTGTTCAGTGAACTTCATGACGACGCATTTTCCATTGGATCCCCGCTTCCATTAAGTGGGACACTGTTGAACAACTGAATGAATTATGCAGTGGCAATTCAAGATATGCATAACTAGCCTGTGGACAATGCGGCTTCGCGAAATGGCTTCGTGTAAATTACCAACCCGGCGATGTCATTCGTATTAGAAATATTACGCTCCATATGTGAAATACGTCGCAAAGCGCAAATATAATATTGGCAAATAAGGGCATCCATTGCCGGTGGCCATGAGAATGAGGGCCCTTTTCACTCACTTCCGCTACTTATCGTAACTGCTGTGTCCGTGTCTGTGTGCGACGCTGACGGACGCCATACTCATAACTGTACACAACGCCACTTAGCTGTGCTACCTATAGTAAACGCCAATTCAATATCTAAGCTAACCAGCAAAATAAGGCATCAACTATGCGTGATAGCCTAAACTGACGGCCTGTTACACCCAGAACTGTACTCGAAGTTACTTGAGTTGGCTATCTAACGTACCTGTTACATCCATGTGCAGTGTTTGATAGCACAATCATGACTGTTCTTTTCCTACTCTTGATTGTACCCTCTCGACCACTCGCTCGAATGCCTGCATCCAGGAGTAAACTCATACCAGGGGCATGACACTTCGTGCGTGGAATGACAACGTCAGCCGCTGTCACTCTCCTCGACTACTCATCGTAACTACTACGCGTGACTCTGATTATGTGGCCTAGCCAGTGGCCACAATGAATTCACGAAAACCCCGTTTGCATATTGCACATTTATTCGTTGGCATCACTGATACAAGCGTAATTGGTATTCGCTCTAGTTTCTTCTTCTGAAGACAAACTCCACGGGATAAGGATTCTGGAATAAAAACGCATGGGCGAACAATCCTGTGTAACAGCATTTAAGCAGCTTGATGTAAGATCCGGACTGTTATGGATCTCACAGGATAACTGCGGTTATTAGATTATACACAGTTCGCAGCCAGTAGTCAATAGGGGCAGACAGACGTGGGGCAGCAGATGATATATTGAGGAACTGGTTAAGCAACAATGACGCAATCAGCAGGAGCGGGAAATAGTCACTAACGCAGCACGGACTTATACAGGGGCAGTCTGAAAGTGCGAGTGGGCCGTAACGGCGCAGGAGTCAGTGCGCTCGGGATCTGAGGGACTGTCCTTCGGTCGGCCTCCACGCAGCCGCTCGTGTCGCGTGACAGGTCAGATTGCGCAGTTTCGTCCGTTTAAAGCAAAGCTCAGCAAGGGCTATCTGGCAGGCGCGAAACTTGGGTAATACAAAATAATGAGGCGCTCCGGGCGTCAGGTCGGTGTAGTTGGAATAGCGTTCGGCTGCCATCCGGAGGATCCGGGTTCGATACCCGATCGGCCCGTTTTCCATCGGAGTGGGCGCTCAAAATAGGTGCAATCGAGACGAACTTACAGGCAATGAGAGACGGGCAGGAAAAATATTGACATCAGTTACTGAGGAACAAGAAGACATTAAGTAGGAACGAAACGGGGGGAAAACGAGCAGCAAGAAAACGAAACGGTGTCATAATAGACAGGTGTAAGTCATGTTACTCATGGGTAGTCAGAAAACAAGGAAAGCTACCCTTGTTCACCGTTGATTCACAGGAGGAATCGACACTTGCTGTAATGGAATTTTCTTTGCCCACTCACCTGGTGCTTGATATCCGGGGGAGGAGGGACTAATCTCTACTCGATGAGGATTGCACGGGTTCGCTGACCCTGCATTTGACGCAACTCGCTGGGAAGTTAAGGAGTGGTAAGCGGGGCTGTCAAACAAACGGCCTTACGTTTTCAGGACAACTGACAGTCGAACGTGGCCATGAATGAGGCCTTCGAGTTCACTGCGTGAGCAATTATGCGAAATCCTCTTCATCCCGGGAGTAGAAAGAAAGGCCTACAAAATGCATGCTTATAATGAGGCCCCAAATTACCGGTTTCCATCTGCTCCGAAGTTGGAAAAAACAGTTTTCTTGTAACTAATTTACGGGGCAGGCTCAGGTAGGCCTCCATCGAACGATCAAAATCGACATCAAAGCAAGCCCTCTTAGCTGACCGCTTGGTAGACTGAGGGCTGCGTTTGCGTGACGGCCCGGAAACGAAAGGTAATGGTTCAACTAACACGTGCGCACTCACCTTGTGGACGCGCACGAAGATTTTCTCCACACAGCGGCTAGGGTCCACCCCCGCAACCATACCGGTGATATAGCGGTCGATCACGCGGACAACAGCAATTAGTAGGGTCAGTTGCACGACCACAGAGACCACAAGGAACAGCGCCTTTCGACATAGGAAACCTATCTGGTTGGGTACGGTTGTCCCTTAACACCGGAAGCTGACTGTCCGGTGCACTGGTTGAATTTAGACGCAACATCAGCTGTGCTTGGATAATCAAACGCTTCGTGCATCCAGCATCCTTACGTGGTTTCAGCAGACTAATGTTGTCTGCCAGGGGTTTCAGCTACTTCTACTGGTGATGGCTGTGGCTTTGGAATCAGATATAGAGGTATATCTACTTCTGGTAGGTTGTATTCTGCAAGCCAGCGTTGATGGATTGCAAATTAAACTAGGCACTGTACGTTCAATTAATCAACTTACCGCAGGAACGTGTGGCCTCTGAATACCGAGAGTGAAGATATTAATGGCAGCCACAGATTGGTAAAATATGCACGTGCGGGTTCCGGCTGAAGTGCTAACTGTCGGAGAACATTCTGTGGTTTGTACCACAAACTGACTGTTGCCAACAACGGGTTGCTCACCTTGAAGCGATCTTACTGATAGTATACCGGATTCGGCGTGCACACTCCAATGTGCATGAGAAATTGATTGGTGGTGTACGTCGTCATCCGGGAAACCACACATTGGACGTAGCTGTCTCTCTCACGGAAATCTGGGTGGTCACAGTAATGAGTGGCGTGCGTCTCGTACTCGCACGTGGGCCTTCACCGTACTGGGCGACCTTCTGGATGGCGTGCTTCAGGCTGCCAGCTTGATGCGCGCGCCTCCCCAAACCCGTCGGCGTTCTTCAGGCGGTTAGTGGTTGCATTCTCAAAATGTACCCACCCATGCCGTGCATGAATGGCCTACTTTCAAATGATGTGGAGTCAGTGGACAGTCGAATAGGAGACAAACCTGGGGTCTCTTCTCTTCACGATTTGCAAATCGTGGCAAAACCGCGATTGATGTGCGGCGAATATGTGCCGGCTGTGGTTAGAAATCGTCTGCACAAGTTACAACAACACAAGGAAATGTACGGGCTTCCGGATGGTTTGCCGTGCCTGAAAATAGCACTGTATTTTATCGCAGCCGAACACAGCTCTAGAAGCCAGCGTCTACTATGTCTTCTTGTCCATAAAGAAAGGTTTTGACTGGATACTGTCCACTCATCATATCCCTGAACAAGCCGAACAGCTTGCGCAAAGGCGCAAAATGCTCGCTTTTAACGAAGGCATACATTACGGGTCGACCGATACCCGATCTCTCACACATTACGGGTCGACCGATACCCGTGCGATCTCTCACAAGGAATGCATATAACCTGTAACTTAACAGTAAGCATCGAAAGCTCTAAATTTATTTACCCAGGACGGTTGGCCCCATACGCAGCCTTACCATTTGCAACGTACGGGATACGTCGAAAGAGTGCAACCTGTTGTATTCGGGGAACGCACGTGGCGATTAAAACTGCCACCCTCGGATTCCACCAGCAATAAAGACCACACTCTCGAAGCTTGTCTAAGATGGATGACATGTCATCTTAAGAAATGAACAAAGATAACCATTACTAAACAATGGGGTCAGTATTTGACGCGCTAATTGTTCACATTCATGATAATAAGTACCTTCCCAAAACGATCAGTGACGAATCCCAGACGACGGAGCACCATACTTCGAAAATGTAATTTACTCCTTTACTCCGTCGTTTGTCAGGCGCCGGTCGATGGAGAGCCTGGCAGAAAACTTCCTGCGTGGACGATTGCGCTCCAGGTGGTAGGAAGTAACCATCAAGCGGTCATGGTACCGGGGAACACGGAATCTTCCTGGACAACCTGTACAACGTGTGCTACTGGGTACACACAATTAGCGAATTCCACGGTATTGACTTCGTCTGCAGGAGCGTCTGGTACAGCGGTATAAAACTTTTCCATACAAGTAGCGAACTGCTGTCCTTTTTTGAGTTTCCGCGGACGAAACCTACGAAAGTTTTGGTCATGTACCATCTCAAGACGATTAGAAATGCATTGAAAGAGAAAAACGTGGTAGAGCTAAATTCTCCACAAATTAATCCGCTTCATACACGAAAAAACGTGCTCAGCCATAGCATCCAGTAAAAGTATGAATCAGCGCCTACGATGGGCCTTGAGTGGGTTAAAAGACTTTCAAGAAATCTGCGGCCGCATGGGAAAATCCTGATGCCCGAATATTTTTTATCAAATGCTAGAATTTGGCATCAAAGTCTCCCTTTTTCGAACCACGGTTTCAGAGAAATTTTGGGTCTGCGTTTAGGACGCTGAATGGCCTCGGAAATGGCTTCACAAGCGTTTGTTGAGAAATTTGTGGTTGTATCCTTTTCATCCTTTACGGAAGTTGAGAAGGCCTTAAATCAATACGCGAAGGATAACTATATGATATTTGTGCGTTCATCTAGTATTCGAAGCACCAACGCCGTTTTGCGTTACGAATGGGTGTACCACACACGCAGCAGGCGATCACTACGGCCAACGGAAAATCGGAGAATCCAAAGAAGCTAGAAAGCTGAGCGATTTTTGCCAATGAAAAACAGTACGTGAAGCACCAACTATCCAGTGCGGTTTTGTATACGGAGGCAAGAGTATGAAATAACCACCACCTCTTATTTTCTTGAACACAATCGTAATTTGTCAGAATTTTTGTGCGATCGACCCCTGGTTAATCGACGGCTAACCAAAGACGTGTTGGGAAACTGCAAGGCCATACTAAAATGTTGAAATTCGTGGTGTGATGTGTGGCATTGTGGCCGATGAGTTCAGCAAGATCCTTACTACTCGGGTTCTATACGACTACCGCCAGAAGTGTCGAACGGCTCGGTTTAGTAGGTTCCATAGAGTTGGGTTTTATTGTGGCAGACTATATGCCTTCGGTCCTAGCAAAACTCCGGGAGACCGGTCGCGTACTTGTGTGGCAGTCAGAGGAGTGTCACTGTAGCCGCATATGCTTCTCCTGACGGCAGCAGACAGTGCTGTTTCAGCACTTCCCAGATGTAGTGAATATAGACGAAAGGCATGCAACAAACCGCTTTGGGTTAGTTTTTTAAAGTACCTAATATTCGGCCTGTAGATATAAGCTCTTCATCTTCTTGATAGCAGATGGCATGAGAACCGGGTGTCCGGTTATGTATGCGTTCGTAGAACACGAACAGTTTGCTCCCCTGCGTAAATTGTCCAGCTTGTTCAAGGAAATGTTGGGCGAAAATAATCCAGCTAACACTTTAGTTATAGAAAAGTTGGCAGCGCAACTGCGTGCCGCAAAACTTGTGTTCGGTTTTGAAGTAGTGCTTCACTAGTTTCATATCTGAAAAGCCATCAGGAAGCATGTATGCGTCATTTATTATCCACTTATTTTTGGTTGTTTCATCTTGTTTCTCATCTTTCGGCCCGCTGGCTGTACATCACACAAAACAGGGCAATACGTGCACATTCCAGAATGGTTCCCTTCGGTAATGTGACCAAAGGCCGCGTGGAGAATGCGAATGGCTGTACTAAAGACCGGGTGGAACATTTCGACAAACCGAAGAGTGCAATACAAAAGGTGTCCCGGTACGCCGGCTGGCTCGTGAGAGAATATGAGGTGCATACATCGTAACACTGTATCATTTTCTGGAGGGTGACGCCTACGTTCTGAATGTGGTCCGGCGAACGACTACATATGCATGCTCTCTCGTTTTGAGGCAGCTGGGGCCGCGACCGCCAAGGTTTCAAGGTGATATTGTTGGAACAAACATGGTGAGGTCAAACTACATAAACTAACTTATAGTTTGGGGTGTAAACATCCCCAGGCGCTCCCAGACGATTAACACCTGTACTTGAGAACGCACATGCTCAGTCTGCCAGGCGATGAGGCTACATTGCATACACCTGTTCTCTCGACTTAGAGATCAGTCCGTTCCGAGCATTAAGAACTATTCTTCATAGACCTTTTTTAGTTTTCTTCCCAATCCACAACGATAACTGTCGGATTAGAACGTACCGGAAAAAGGCTCACCCATTACACTTGTTCCCAAACTACTGCCGACAGCCTTCGACGAACTTCGTAAACAATTAAACCGAGTGATGAATAGGCTTCAGAGGCTGGCACCCAGGAAGACCACAGCCATCTTCAAGCAATTGATTGCTCTGGGGCAAATCCTGCCTCGTCTACGCTCAAACTCTGCGGCTGACGGCCTGTCACAAGCGGTCGAGGATACTTCACCTCAACCCGGATGGCATTCCAGGCACACAGACTCGTGCTTTTGTGTGCTCCTTGACTGGCCGACCACTATAAGTGCAACGAATCGCTTATCCTGTTGGTCGCAT
>NW_008751800.1:103231-125076 GCF_000715545.1 Opisthorchis viverrini
ACGCCGACCGAAAGACAGTCCCTCACATCCCGAACGTACTGACTCCTGCGCCGTTACGGCCAACTCACACTGTCAGACTGCCCCGATATGTATGTTTGTACATCGTTTGGTACTTACTTCTTGTTGCCCCTATAGAAATCCGCGCTTTAACAGTGACTACTTCCCGCTCCTGCAGATTGCGTCATCGTTGATTGTACGTTTTCTTAATTCATGATGCAATCCGATCCGTTTTTCTGTAGAACCAGTTCCTGTCAGTCTTCAATATATCATCTGCTGCCTCACGTCTATCTGCTCCTATTGACTCTACGAACTGAACTGCGTAAAATCTAATAGTCGCAATCGTCCTGTGAGATCCTTAACCGTCCGGATCTTATAGTAATAATATTTGTTCTCAACTTGTCGTTGCATGCCGCCAAACATTATGTGGCGTACCCGCCAAGACGATTAATTATGAGTGTCTTTGCTAAGTTTGCGTTTTGCTGCGGATAACTTTTCTGCTTTTTTAAATATGAGGAAATGTCGCCTAAATACCATAGGCGGACAAGTTCCTCGGTCGGACGCATCTGAACTGGGGGATTCTGAAAAATTCCTAATGTTCGCCCCATTACGTCATCAACGACGAAATAAAAAAGATTTGAAGCAGTCAAAATTCTCCTTCGTCATCCCCTACTTTAAAAGGGTTATGAAAAACACCTCACGAACACTCGCGCTTACGAAACTTAGTGGATATAAACATCCATGAGGCTATTGAGCTCCCTAAACTTTCTCTGCCACGCAAATTGAAAAAAATTACCGGTCGGCGAAATCAAAATTCCTCTTGGAGCCGGTGAACAGTGAGAATACTGGTCGTTACCATCGATTTCAGGAAATACATATATGTGCTCCACTGAGCACCTTCAAAGCCGAAGCTTTTCTCGCCAGCCCAGGATGCCAGCTTCACAGGAACTTGCAAGACGACGCAGGATGGGCGCCGAAGGAAGTTTCTCTAGAATGGCGGTCGAGGCAGTTCCTATGCGAAAGCAACTCTCACAGCAAACACAATTATCGAATATGGCCACCAGTATTATCCCACCCTAGTCATTTGGGTCGGTCCTTTGCCCCCAATCACGCTAATTTCTAACACTCGAAGGCGCAGCGGCCAGGCATTGAAAGGTGTTGCTACCTAATCATCATTTTTATTTTTCTCCCAGCTAGGTGTAAATAATCAGAACAAATTCCAAATGAAGAGTTTACCTTCATTGAATAAAGCATGTAAGACCAAACTATTGCCAACGAGCTGGTGACGCTTGAGGGGCAAAAACTCTCTAATTGCCGATGTTGTCCGATTTGGTGAGTTTACTGTACACGGCTACTCTCCGGATCGAAAATGCAGAAAATGCAGATCACAGGTTGAATTGCTCGTGTATGTATTTAAGTCAAATGTTTTGATGCCCTTTTATGGAGGTGGATGACTCGCTGTTATCAGTGACTGTTTCGCCTACCGGATGCCTATTTAAGTCAGCTGCGTTTGGCAGGTGTAGTGGTAATAGCCTGTTTGCTTAGTTTCTTGCTTCCCCCACACCCTCGGCCTTCTGAATCCCCCAAGCTCCTCGAGGATACGGCTTTTTCCTCAACTCTGAGAGTTTGTTCGGTGGTATTGCATTCTCTGCTTCGAGTTTGGAGCAGTTTTAGAGTCGCATGAGATCCATTGCTTAGATATAGTTGGCGCCTGACTAGCGATATTCGTCTGGGGATCAATTGCAAGTAGCCCTCAAATTAGATTGTCAGCAATGACTTGTTTTTTCATACAGCAAGCAAGCTCCTTTCACAATCTGATGGAGCTAATGTGCTCACCAACCAGAAAGACGGCAAAACTTAACCAGAGGACTACCATGATGCTCACGAAATTCGCTTTTCACTTCTTAAATTTGAAGCCCACTCGACTCCACGGACCATTTTGATTAATTCACCTGCCAACATCTCAAAATATTTTATCGCTCAAGCACCAATATTAGCTCCTAAATCTCCGATTGTGCATTTACCCGAGGGAAATTTAACACCGAACTTTCCTGTCCACCGATGTCGACCAGTTTTAACCTCGGGCTAGATGTACTTCCGTCGAATTCTGTCCTACACCCTTAGTTTTCGTTTTCTAGACAGTCTCGATTCATCAAAGGACCGACGGTCTATTTGTTGACCACTTTGAACAACCAGTTGGCGTTTACCTCCTTCAACACACTCACCTCACTACTTTGCTCATCCATAATGTGGTTATCTGAATATCAAAGCAAAACATCGAGGTGCAAAAGCTGGCATAACCTGGCTGTGGTCGTTCCCCAAGCTTATGTTTATTCATTAGTTCCCACGTTGTCACTCTGTTTTTCCCTGTACGCAAGTACAAACCTAAATTTTTGTCCCGGTCGTTCAGATGAGAGTTGTTTTTATGATGGGCTTAATTTGAGACTTCGGAACCCCAGTACACTCATCACTGTCCTGTCACAAGTTTTCTTACTTTTTATAGCACCCACTCGTCTCAGCGTCTTGGACTGAAATTCACTGACGGTCTTGGATGAGATCAAGTGTGATTAAGGCCCACTACATTTGAGGATCGTGCCGGTAAAAGGAAAGAGGGTTAGAAGGTTGATCGAATAGGTTGCGCGGATGGAGTGGATCAGATGAAAAGAAGCTGCGGACAGGGTGGCAGTGGGGCAAGTCTGTAACTGGGGTGTGCTGTTACAATTCAGGCCGCGCAGCGGAACCCTTTAGATGGGCCTCTTATGATGTCGCATCGTCCCTCTGAAGACCATTTCCCCGGAATCAAGGCTTATTTGATACCGCTGGAGGCTACTTTATCATGATCACGTCAAACGCAGTTGTTTGGCTCAATGGTATGCTAGAAAGATGCCTACTACACTGGGCTTAAATCATCATAAATAAACGGGGATTGTGATGCTAGTTTGGATAGATAAGTTTTGAGCCTGACTAAGTCAAAAGAGAAACAGAATACTTTTCTCTGCAAAAATGTGCAATACAATAACTGCTAACTCAAGAAGTCCACAAGAAACAAGTTGAGATCAGTCTGGAAAAAATGGGCTAACAAAAATGCAAGTAACTTTCAAACAAAACCACTTACGATGCTGTTTTCCCTAGTAACGACACTGTCAGCACTGAGTCCCCATAGTGAACAAGAGGCGACATTAAGGGATGTTTTTCAAAGCGCTCAAACGGACCGATTCTCAATGAGTATTCATTTTGCGGCATTTTGCATGATTCGGAGAACATGGATGAAATGGACCTTTCCTTTGGGGCACATTCAAAACTTCCCTGAAACCATGGCTTGACCGAAAAAGTTTTTACAAAGGGCTTAACATTACGCCGACATTTAGAACCTACTCAGATAGTCGCAGTTTTGCTAGAGTTTGTTCAAGCATACTAGGGGTTTACCTTGGACGAATTTACGTTTTTACTTGGTAATTGATCCGGTGGTTGTTGATCTGTTCGCCGAGCTTGGCAATTGATTTGCAAACGTTTCATCAACATTCGAGGAGACATCTTCAGTTCGCTGTTGGTTGGGTAGTTCCTCTCTTCGTGCCTGCGTTTATATAGTCTACAAAGAGCAGCCTTTGCGCTGTGACCTGGATTCTGATTGGCTAAATGGCTAAATGGCTCAATGGGATGTCTCTATTATGACGGTGGAAGATATTGTGGTGGAGTTGATTTCAACTAATGTTGAAAATGTGCCTAAACAATGAATACGCTTTCTATGTCCGCGCAAACCCAAAATGGGGAACCAGCTGGCGAATGATGTAAAGAAACGTCTGCTAGCGTTGCAGCAGACATCCCGCCAGAGAGCCGAAAATTCGTCATCGCTAGTAGTTTTGGTGGGTTTTTTAATACTAGTCAGCACAAGCTGGCAAAGTTCTATCCCAATTGATTTACTGACTCCTTGATAGTATCATGAAAAGAACTACTGGGCTTATGGGCAGAGTGAATAGACAGTACAATATGGTGGTCAGCACTTTAGAGTTTTGGCACAAACTCAGCGGATTGTGGGGGTCTTGTTAGCGCATGTGACAGGCTGTGCGGGGAAAAATTAGGGAAATGGTGAACTGAGGGCTAGACACCAGAATGGGTATGGTATTCGTAGTACCGTCATCGCGACGTCGTTCATGGGTGTGTAGACAGATCAGCACATCAGCGTCCTGAGCGAGTAGGAGTGATAAGGGCTAGCTTGGAGCGGGGATATCGTTGGATCTATCGAGGGCACGAGGTCATAATACAGCCATATCCAGATTGGGGACTCAAAAGGTTGAAACGCGTCGGAAAGAGCTACTAGCGAATGCTGGGGTGTGAGTTAGATTATGACCTTGAAAAGCAGGCAGCTAAGGGTGGTTGGTTAAAAATCGAGTGTGGAAGAAAGTAAAACGTAAGTAGATAGCTGTCTGTTGAAAATGCGAGCATATTTTTGCAAAGAACAGTCGGTGGTGGCGGGTCGACCAAATGAGCTGAAAAATAGATAGATGTATTTTGCGTTGAATATAATCGAGAAAGTTATGTTCTACCCATAGCAGCTGGACCAAATACGGTAGGAAAATAAACCTTGCGTAGAGAGGGATGCAGCAAGAAAACACAATAGGCCGTTAAATGGGTGTGAGGCGCACGTAAATTAGGCGGCCAGACATATTAGGAGGTCAGCTATGTTGAAAGAAGCCAAGAACAAGAGAACTTTAGAGTATCTGTCTAGGAGAGACAAGGAAGAGCGCATAATTACACCTTAAAAACGGTAGGAAACATGATGCAATGATTGTATGGATGCTAGTGTGCAGAAGAGACGATTTAAAGAGCGTTTAAATTGAAACCGCCAAGATGGACCCAGTCGGTCGCGATATATATATATATCACTGCGACTCGCCTTTTAGTATTGTGGCCGGGCTAAGTTTACTGGAGACACTGCTGGTGTTTGGCTGCTAATGGGCCGTTGTTAGTCTTTACAACGAGTGCCTGAAGGTGTAGGCACCTCGGATGATTGTTGCAAACTAACAGTTTGTTTTCTTCACAATAAGGTTTTCAAATAAACTGCGCTTATATGACTGTGAAGTATAAGATTTTGCGCGCAAGAGTGTTTTAATTTTTATTTTAGTTTTCTTCACAATAAGGTTTTCAAATAAACTGCGCTTATATGACTGTGAAGTATAAGATTTTGCGCGCAAGAGTGTTTTCGATAATTTTTATTCACTTAAAAACCACTGTCAAGTTAAAAATGTCAAGACATGCAGTCAGACTAAACGCGTTAGACTGAAAGGTCCTCGCATCGTAAAAATCACTTCCGATTCTCTAATAACGATTGGTACCGCCCGAATGTAATAGCTGTGGGTTTATTCTCAAAATCCATGTTGTATGTAGTGGGTAGTTGATGGAATAATGACTGCTGGTTGGCCACGCGCTGAAAGTTGGCCTTTTAACTCCATTAAACTGTGAAATATTCATTGGATGAGATTCTTGGGCAGCGACAGTCGCTTAACCACTGGAACTGGGTTGAATTTTGCAAGATAACTATTGGTTGTCCACAAACCCTTGCACTGATGAAGTAATCAACCGTGAAGTAACTGTGCAATGGATTTTCGCGGATGACCCATGGTCAATTATCTATTATTAGCGAGCAGACTGTGGCTAAATTTCGCGAAATACCAGCATAACCTGATTATATCAGGGGCTTGGCGACCCCCAAATATCCACAACATGGGTGCTGTTACCGTCAGTTCGCTAGTAAACTACCATCAAGTGGGCGTAAATTTGCGACCACTTCAACCATATTTCAAGCGTTGAAGACGACAGGTACGTAAGGGCTTTGAAGGCCCACGAAAACATCCAAAAATTCGTCGGCAACATCAGTACCGCTTTTGATACGTGTAGCCAAAGCGTACGGTGCAGAACAGCGAGGTGTATTCCATATGCTTTCGTGGCACTGTCCATTGATTCGGATTAGTGGCTGCAGCCACAATGTTATTAGAGACATGTCGGTTCGCCTTGTTGGACACTTTTTCTGTGCCATCGTTCAGGCTAAAGAGACAATCGAACCCTTCGCACCACTTTGCCCATGGAGAGATAAAACGCTAGTGACGCTGGATGGTTGATCACGCACCAATGACTGAGTAACCATCACACATTCATGAGCGACTTCGTCAGGTCTTACATACGGTCCTACTTGGAGCATACAAATGGGCTGATAAGATGAAATTACTTCCGCTGGTGGGTGGGTGCATTGGTGGATATAATCGAATATCAAGAAGACTTGCTAGACGACATTCGAATGGAACCCATGCCTAACATTTTCCAAGCAGTAACAGTTGGTTGGTGAAGATATTCGTCGACAAGCTCTTTCCTGTCAGTCCCTATTTCAAACGACTGGAATTAATAGCTAATGCAACGACTACGGCCGAGTCACGGTGCCTTTAGGGAATTTCTTACCAAGAGTGTCTTAAGATGCCTGTCACTGTAGCAGTGCTCAAAGTGGTGGGGTTTTCAGGAACTGAATGGAAGGCATCGGATGTCAATGTCGAGTTTCACAAAACCCGCAAGCATCCAATTAATGTAATGCGCCCTACCGCTTTTGATGAAAGCATTCAGCTGTAGGACCACTTGGGTGTTCAACCGCCATACCACCAGAAGGAAGCACGAGGGCTGGGATACCGCCAGCCTAGACAGGGGAAGTCGACAGGCAGAGGTCAGGTTCGAACTACGGACCCAAAAAGCACAAGGGCTGAAATAATACGAGGTTGCTCAGGTTTGAACCGGAGTAGTTGAGGTGCTGAGGTCGGGTTCGGCACACAGATCTTCCGGTTAGTAAGTCTGGCCCTTAACCACTGGGCTACCTCGAGCTCAACTGAAAGCAGCCCGCCAGTCCGCTTAAAAATCGAATTGTAGGATCGGATAATCCAAGTTCATTTATACAAAGAAAACCATATATTACTGTCTAAAGCCACCATGTGGGATTCGAAAGCCTGAATGGTGCAGCTCCTAGACCCCAAGAACTGTTCGGTGAATAAAAGACGGAACGAAATTTTTTTGATATATCGGGACCATGGGAAAAAACAGATCAAACGAGTTATATGAGTGAAAGAAACTTGTAAGCCGGGTCTGGATGTGTGCGAGAGCCTGATATTCAGTCAGCAGCTGAAGAATACAGAAATTGTTCACAACAAAAAGCAAGGTAGACCCTGCTTTTTCACCTTGCCGGGGCGCCCGGTGGGGCTTTAGTTGAAGCCGAACGTTAGCCACGCACGTGCGCTATCGGTGAGTGGCAGATGGTGGACCAATCTAAACCGTGTGCCATTTACTGTTCTTACAGTTATTTACATGGACATTTAAATAGTACGGCTTATTCCATCCGTTAGCACTCCATTCTTTATAGCATGAGACAGTGAACACTTAACTGGTCTGAACTTTTTCTAGGCCACGACTCCCCGGTGTAATATTGTCCGCTGTATCCACTGTAGATCCAGCTTCTGCTGTCGAAATGGAGAACGGCAACCTAATAAGAATACCTGCAGAGGCAGACGAGACCAATCGCACTTACAGTGGAGGCAAATGCACAGCGGTCACGGCTAAGGAACCTGAGGTGAAGACCTAGGTAGCGACGGACCATGGGGCAGGTCATTCAACGATACGTAACTATACGCATAATCAAAAATGATTTTACACGTCCAATGATCAGACGCACGCGAAATTCCAGTTCATTTCCTTGCGACCAACGCTCACTGACTGTCGACAGAGTGCCGAAATGACTTTCCTTTGTCCATGTTATCCAGTCTTAAATGAGATGGTCCTTGGAGCTTGTGGAGTTGGGTATAACAACTCGTTTCTCACCTATCCACTAGATATAACTCAGAGGGTATCAAATAGCTGATCCTACAAGATTGACAGGAGCTACGCGATCTAAACGGCATTGCCACGCTATTATGACGTGGATACGCACAGTCGCAAGCCAATCTACTGGCAAGTATGAAATATTCAGTAACACGCAAAGTTCGATCCAATCCTCGAAAAGATTTGCATCCACTTTCCCTAGTCATATCAGTGCGAAAATATCCAGAAGGATCAACACGAGCCATTTATGGAGACCACTCAATATGGACGCTGCTCTGACCCAACTTGTTCATCAAAGGGAAATAGTATACATAGTGAACAGTATTGCGTTTGCTAAGAATGTACCAAAAATAGATAAACATACTGAAGTTGAAGGACGAATTAAATCGAGTTACGAGTGGTCGGATCAACGAAAACACCAGAGGCGATATGATAAAGAACATGTGGATGGGGGGAGGGGGTGAACATGAAAATGAATGGTTCACACAGAGCTGAAGAATAATGTTGAAGTGGTGAAAACAACCCATGGGGGACTTTGGAAACAAAGGAATACAGTCAGTCATTGTTTGCAGATTTAGGAATAGACAGAATTGCTTGTGTGAAAAAGCGTGTAGGCCGGACTCTGTTCCGGCTCAGTTTCCGCGAGCATTGCACTGGATGAAGGGTTGTAGCTTGCTAGCGCACAAGTTGGGTCGCTGACCCGACGAAGGAAAATGTTATCGCAAACTTACATCGGTGCATAAAAAGCGGCACGGGGATTTTCACGGTGCGCACATCTTAGTACAGTGAGAAAAGGAAGACAACCACCGGTAGTATTCCACACGGATTCGCAAGAGAAGTGCATCACATAGGCACTGCTGACATCGGCCGACATGTGGTATCAGACATGGTAACAGACGGGTGTGTAGGGCCGTGTACGAAGTAGCATGACCCGCTTGGGATGCAAACGAAGTAGTGTCGAATAGAGGGCGGCAGACAGACAGGAGTGAAGGCAGTGATGGAAGCTGATCTCCTACATAGTTCCCGCTATAAAAGTGTACAACGAACTTTCTTCTGATCCGGTCGACTATACGTGGGAGGAGGTTGAACGGGTTGGCGTCTAAAACCGTCAAGCATAAAAAGGATTATCAACAACACGCATTAAAAATGAGCGAAATTAGGATAACACGTATGTCCTTCGATTGGACGAACCGGCATCCATGAAATAACCGAATGGAATTGAACAGTAAAAGAGAGTTCAGTTTCGTTCGAGAGTGAAAGCGTCACCTTCGAATTTACTGGAGTCATCCATTATCATTTATTTGAAAGCCTTATTGTGAAGAAAATAAACATATATGGGGAAGGGGTTTAGTGCTAGCCTACGACAATCAGTTCGAAGGGCTTACAACCCGGTAGTCCAAATACCAAGAAAGATTTCAAATCTCTTCTCACAGTGCATGAGGATGGATGGGGAATAAAAGCAACTGTTCGAATGGGTCAGGTGTGATTGCGTGAATAGGTTACAGCCCGTTACCGAACCCCCTTCATAATACTGGTCTATGACGAGGTGTCAGTTGAAATGGTTGAATTCGGGCGTAGTTTCCGTGGAGTGTAAGTATAACCCAGGACTCAATCACAGAGTAGTTAAAATATCCCATCGAAAAATCAACTATCGGGGTTGTTCATGGTGACCTGATGTTTACACTACTCTTGTACTCAAATAGTACGCGCTATGCACACCAACGCTAATAGCAAATAAAATGCAACTTCTAGGATTCTAGTTAAAGTCCTATCAAAGGATCATTCCGTTTGCTAAGCTACAGTACACTATGCATCTAGGCAAGAGGGTTCGGGATGCTCAATCAATCAGAAATAGGAAATAGCGAAATGGTCAGATCACTGTTAACGGTTAGCAAAACCACTAAGAAACATCGTGAATTCGTTACCAAATATAAAGGGGAGTCTAAATGGAGGTTGCACACAGACGAGTCGCAATCTAATTCGCGTTTTATATCCACTATAACCAATCACTCCCCAAAGTAACCAAGTGGACGAATCCTCGACATCGGATAACCGATTCCATATTTATATTGCGAGTTACTGAGTTTCCGAATAAATTCTGTGTTCCCGAACTCACTTCTTTCCTCCACACAAACGCTGAAATTTGACAGACTTCATTTGGTTCGTGACTGTTAAGGAATTCATTCTAGAAGAACTCAACGGTTTCGGAAGAATGGAGGCCTCAGGTTTGTGAACTTGGGCCTCCTCTGTCTCGATTGCCGGCCTTTTTTTATCTTGTTTTTGACGCACGGGACATCCATCTTCACTCAGTGTACCGATTTTCGCCGAAGGAGACTTCTGTATTCTCTCCACAATTCCACCTCAGGATGGTACGTGCATTGGGCAGTGTCACAAGTGGGAGTACGAGATATCCACCATAATATGAATTCGGGTAGGTTCTACTCGTACGTACTCTACCGTCACGAAGAGACTGGACCTTACCGTGGTGTAGCGGTTTGTGTACCTCCGCAACCCATTGAGCTATACTGGGGCGTGTCCTCGCGACACTCAGAGTCTCTCATACCTGGTTGATACATGGCTAGAGGTCTGACGAACACAGTCTCCTGGTCCTCCAGGTCGGGTTCGGAACTTGCGTAGCGACGTGTTTGGTAAAAATGGTAATGCAGTTGCATTTCCAGCCGAACATCGTTGCCTTGCGGTTAGGCTTTTGAGTCAAAGGCTTTGGTCGACAATCCTAATCGTCTTCCTGTCTAGGTGTGGGCACTCTGGCTGTATCCTAGCCCTCGTACAACCAAGACATACACAACCAACAATACTTGTACGAAAAACTTTGAATGTGTCCAGTGGGCCCGAACACTTTGAGTCATGTACCACCGGAGTGGAACTGTGTGAAGCTACGAACTGAGAGAGATGCATAGGACACCGAGGACTGAGAAACAAAAGAAAACATGAGAGTTATTATTTCCGGCGCGAGTCCTTTTCCCATGCTAACTATCTAGCGGGTGAACACACAAAGGTGTTCGTTCTCGAGACAGGCCACCGTACTCTGACAATGTGAGTCCTTGAAATCGATCCTAATTTCTCGACTTTCTCAAGTAACGTACAATGAACGGTCAACTAAAGAAGCATGCCTTCTCACCTGACCTCTCCATGCTATCTATCGCATCAGGGTCAACCTTTGATGATGAACAAAAAGTGAAAATTTAGGATGTCACATACCTGATAATCCGGACAAGGTCGTGGAAGAGACTGTCCACATTCACAGGGGGATCCTTGGCACTGGTTTCCATATACTGAATCTGAGAAATAGAAAGCCATAGATAATATAGCCATATATACGTACACCTCATAAGATGCACAGGTAATTGTACCATATCCACCTGTTACCTTGGTCACATTGGCACCAGCGTCTACCCATGATAAAAGGCCTATGATTTCCAAACACAATTGTATATTGTCCAAGTTTGATCGAAAAATTTCCGGTGGACTACTTTGCTTGAGCAACTGTCTTCAGTCATTAGATAATAAACCGAAAGATGGAACACCAAGGCAGGACACTGGTGTGTTAGCATCTTGTCTTTGACTTGCACACATGGTTAAAAAGACAGCGCCCACCAAATCATCGGAAATTCCGACAATATTTTTCAGCTGCATAGTTAGTAGGGTAGGTGTAACTTTCACTCGTTCATAGAATTTATTTTGTTAACCCCACAACTACAATTCCCGGGAAAGTCACATGCATTAGCTGAGCTTGTCCCTATACGCCCATGTTCAGCGGCGCGACTTGATGGTCTGTTCAGCATGGACTCAAGATGTTACGTAAGTGGTGATGATTGTCCTTCGCAGCACTGTGCTGATCACTGTTTAGACGCAGTAAACGTTGTTGCGTTACATGATGTCTCGTTATTGATGGACAATTATGAAGGCAGATTGACAACATAGCCATTAGTACCCGGTCGCGAGGCTCAATTCATGGTTTTGGGTCTTTCTGGACCACTCACAACGATTCAGACCATGTTCTTATCCGATACAGATGTTCCACAAGTTTCCTCGAGGGACCGAAGTAGCACGGGATCGGAGGACGATACGACTCCCACTGGATATGGTCGAGATCGATTGTCCTTATCGATTCCAGGAAATCTATCCCAGCGGGCAGTCAGTGCGGCGGTGCACGCAAATCCCACAATGCCAAGTATCAAGGAGCCTAAGCAGAGGCTGAGAACTCTGGCGGGCGTCGAAAGTTAGGGAACTGGAGAAGGCTTTCGCTACAGGCAACATCAGTGCTCTATATCAAATGACGCGATCGACTGACACTAGGAAAGCAACGGTAAGTGCAACGATACGTGAAAAAGGTGGTCCATTAATTCACGCGAAAAAACTTCGACTGGAAAGATAGACTGAACACTTCGGATAACCGTTTGGCTGGCTTCTTGCAACACAGCCTTTGGAACGAAGAGAAAGTGCTTGCAGTGTGGAGCATGTCGACAGTTATTCCTATCCTCGAAAATGGTACGCGAATGCTGTGTGAAAACCACCGTGGCACCAGTCTGCCAACAGTGGCATCAAAGATACTCTTTGATTTCATCCTTCGAAAGGCGGCTGAACGGGGGGGGGGGGGACCGATCCTCGAAAACCAAGCTGGGTTCCGTCCTGAAAGAGGATTCACCAATCACATAATCACCCCCCGACAGATGCTGGAACGGCGACCCTGCATCCAGTAACCAACAATGGTTGTCTTCCATGACTTGGAAGCTGCTTCGACTCTGTGTAGAGTTAGGCACTATTGTAGCGTTTGTGAAGCAAAGGTGTTCCTTGTAAACTCTTGACCCTCCTGAAGGGGTTGTACGCCAGCTTCCGCAGACGTGTGCCGGTTAAAAGGAAGCTCTCGCCTGCGGTCACTACATCAGGTGATGTTAGGCACGGATATCCTCTTTCACCTTCTCTCTTCAACTCCGTTATTGATACGATTGTGATAGACTCACTACCACCCTCTAGTGAATGTGGGTCGAAGTGCTCCCGGAGCATTCGCTCACAGATATCGAGCACAGAGACGACATAGCTCTTTTTGGGTCCGACACCGTCGTAATGCGAACATTATTCAGAAAATGTGAATGATTCTGCCGCACGGTTTGGCATCCACCTCACTCCAAACCCGCAAAGTGCAAAGCACTGCTGCAAGACTGGGTGAGCTCGAACTCTAATCTTGCAGATGAGCCGACTGACGTAGTAGTCGAATTCGCCCACCTCAGTGTCTGTATCAGCCCCGGTGATCTAGCCAAAGATCATATTTTTATCCGGATCGGAAAGCCAGAGCAACTTTCGTGAATCTGCATTACTTGTTGTGTGGGTGTCCCATCAACTTATTCGTCAATGGTAGGGTTTCCAATGTTGCGATGCGCTCAATATTATTATAGAGATCAGAAACCTGGTCGCTGCGCGCCGAGGACATGGAAATTTTCAGCCGGAGTCTGGTGAGAACACCGGATCAGTAATGCTGAAGCACGTGGAATGGTTCTCGGAAGAACTAACTCATCCACGATGGCTGAACTGATCATACCACATATGTTGTGCTGGTTTGACAACGTGTTCCGTATGTCAGTCGACCGATGCCCTCCAAGAGCTCTTTATGCATAACCACGTGAAGGGTGGAAACGAATCAGGGGAGGTTAAACAACTACTTGACACCGAGGTATGGAAGCCAGCAAACTCCGCCGCGCTGGTCATTGCCATCTTCCCGGATGGGAACTCCGAGACGGGACACATCAATGGTTAAATGTATTGTCGAACGCGGCTCAGTCGCGCCCTTAACGGCGCTCGTGCGTCCAAACCATTACCTTCAACGTACAGCTTCCCTCTCAATCCACCAATTAAAAGTCCACTGATAACCCTGTATTTGCGTATCTGCCATCACCTCTAATACGCAGGTACCCCATCTCCCCACATCGTCTGTAAACGAATCTTTGGCAGCCATAACCACTGTACGGAAAGTACGTGGCTTTTGCCGCTGAGGATTCGTACTCTTACATCTGACCCTTTACTGAAGCATATTTTCCCCATTGCAAGCACTTGTTCTCATTGTTGGATAAATGATTGAACAGAGGTTTACATCGAACAGTAAAACAAGCACTTGGACGGCCGACGTGAATGTGAGAACAAAGCAGTCAACGGTCTCCATACGCGAGCCAATCACAATAAGCAATACCACAAAGATGACATCGAGCTAGCATTTCATTAGATTCAGAATGATATATGTTGAAACGTGATCGGGTTATCTGAGCATCTGCATGGGATGATCGAACAGTACGTCGATTGAATAAGTGTTGAATGGATCGGATATAGGAGCTGTCGTACCACCAAGCGTCGTACAAATAAGTGAAAGTCCCAGGTTAAAACATTCCGAGGAGAAATAACAGCAAAAGGGCTGTGCCAGGCTACATGATCAGGTTTGCTTGCCAATTTGCAGGCAGAAGAAGGCTGTTCGAAACCGAGTACTGCAAGACATGCTTCCCCGCGACTGGGTCGCAACGATTGCAAGCATTATTGACAGGAACATGTTAAACTCGTGCATAATACATTGTCATTTTTAAAACAGTAGGCAGTCAGATGAGTCAAATGTCATGGTTGGGAACTATACAAGAAAAATGCACGAAAACCGGTATAGCTTTTAACAAATAATCAACCAGAATCAACAAGATGGGTGGATATTCATGTGACCAGAGCACGTGCAGTTAAGCCGGAACGGTTGAAAACCGACCACCTAACAGCCAGCAAAAGCCTGTAATTATGGTATAAAAACAGCAGTTACGTAGCAACCTGTCATGTTAGCACTACTGTGACATACAGAAAAATAAAACAGGCAAACCGGTGTAAGGGTGCCTCGAACAGGGACATACCTTAAGCTTTGTAGCCAACTGAAGTCCCTCTTCCTCGGTGATTTTGCGCTGTTGCACCAAATCTATTTTATTCGCTGCAAGGATCATGGGAAACGTGTCCCGATCCTTGACCCGGAGGATCTGAGTGTGAAATCGTTCAACTTGGGCAAAACTGTGTGGATCAGTCACGGAGAAGACGATGATGAACCCCTGACCTTTGCGCATATAGTGCTCCCGCATAGCACTAAACTCCTCCTGACCTGCCGTGTCCAGCACTGAGAATGATAAAGAAAGTAGGCGAACCCAAAATTAATAAATGCAAGATAAGTAGGGCACGCACTGGCAATTCTCGGACAAACAACTACTCTCAACGAACCTGAGCGCTTGAACACAAGTCTAAATCAAGGAATTCCTTGGGGGCTCTACCATTATAATGATGGGCATATGGTAAGTGGCTGAAGTGAAGCACTGATGAAAATTATCACACATCAACAGGAAATTGGAGGTTGATCGACAACGTCAATTATAATCTCAGGAACTGTACACAAACTAGTGAGTTCCCAGTACGATAAAAGGTTAGGTTTACTCCATCCTGGTATAATTTACCTTCGCAAGTGAACCACGGTTTAGAATAGAGAGACTTCATTTCATTAGGTTGATCAGATGGAGAGGAAGCTTGTGGGCGAAAAAAAGCACTATAGGTAGACACAACCCTGATTTCAAAGAGAAGGGAATTTCTAGGTCCCTTCAATAATGAAAAACTCTGAAATTGGCAAGATGTGCTAATATACAGGATACAGTTGTTTGATCACTACTTCACGACAGGAGACTGGATGCAACACAAGTTCGCTTGTCTTCAAAAATGAGCATGGTGTTAATCATTAAACTGAGCACAAACTGGCTTTTTAGCAACTCAAGTGACGGCGAATTGATCACCCCAGTTATGAGCATTGAAGACACACTTCCAATGTTAGGAAGTACAACAAATAGTCTGAGGCCACCGGAGACTTATCATCACCAGTCCGCGTGGTGGTAATTTGAACAGAACAATAAAATGGCATGAAGAGCCATACAAACTTCTGTTAGAGCAACAAATCGATACCGAAAGAATACACTTGCCTTACATATCATTGGATAATTTTTCAAATCCACTGATGATAAGCTTTGTTTGTATCTTTTCATGGACTTTAACTAACGAAAAATGTTGTATGAATCAACAAAATTGCGTGAACGGGGATAGACTATTTTTGAAGACTTGCGTTTAAGCTTGCGGTATATCCAGCCCATACGAGTGTAACCCGGATAACAAATCGGACGGTTCACTACTCACAAAATTCAAATAAGCCATCGAGAATACAACATGCAAAATCATCGCTTGAGTCAGTTTTTTTTAGCTCGCAAACCATGCACCGAGTGCAGTGGTCCGTTCATCGTCCTCGTTCACCGAGGATAGTGAGAATAAGGGATTGAAAGCCACGGGTTGGAGGCCATGACCGCATCAGTTCATTGACATCAAATGGTTGTTTGTCCAGTATGGCAGGAAATGATAGCTACACAATAAGGCGATAATCAGAAGCAAGAGCGCCACTGGCCGCGTGACAGCCATATCTGTCGGGGTCGGGTTCCAACCATGAACCATCCGGGCAGTAAATTCGCGCTCTAACCACCGAGCAATCTCACCCCGTTCACTAGCAACCTTTCGTTTATGAACTTAATCAGTCTATCAGTACTTTCTTAGCTAGCCATTGAACCCTTCCTAGTGTCCCCTTACACAATGCCGCTATGAAACATCACACGAATAGCCCTGGAGTTGTGGATAAGATGTCAATGCGTAAGGCATTCTAAACCCCAAGAATTAGGTCCTTCCAAACGCGAAGGATAAAACGTTTTCAAATACATTCGGAATCGCAGTACGGAAGGCTACAAATATGATGTCCCATCGTCTGGATCCAGCACGTGTAAATATATATAAAAACTAATAAGAGGTTGATCCAGTTAAATTGAGTTAATTGAACAGCTCACAGCAACTGCTCGTGATAATCAACTGGAGACAGGAGTCCGGGAGCTTATGGAGAACGAAAAATCCTAATGACACCTAGGAAACTCGGCAATAGCAATAAACCAAACTCTGGTACCGACAGAATGAAGTAATAAAAAGCTAAAAATGTCGAGATATAAACATGCCAATATATTGTAACTGACTGTATATTGTAAACTGATGGAGTTATCATTCGTTCAATTGTGCGGGCTTTGTTCTTGTTCCTACAATTCACACTGGCTCACAACTTAAGAGGCCAGTAGCTGGTACTGGAACACAGCAGTATGCGGGATGGGGCGAATCTACATAACACTGGTGGCACTCCTAAGCTGCGATGGGGAAACGGCCAGTCATTTTTTACGGGAGGTTACGTGCAAGCCAATCCACTGTGGTGGCAGTGGCGCCGAGAAATTTTGTTATCTGGCAGATCAGGAGCTGAGCAGGTCGCTGCTTATTTTGTTTCAAATTACAGAAATTTATAATGGATGGTCCCATCACACTTCCACTGAGCTGATTTTTAGTACATCGATTTCAGGGTCATGGCATTCACCCATAACAACGAATACTTAGAATCCTTGTTTATTCACGCATTTGGCGAGTGTAACGAGGCGAGGGAATCGTGTTTCACATGCATGTCGAGCGTGTTGATTGGATTGTCGGAATCATGAGCACACGTCCGGACAGAAAACAAATTCTACAGTGATCTCTATTAATATCTGTTCACCATACACGCTCCCCGGCTTCCGACCCCAATGCAGCGCCGTAACGAGGTCAGTAAGGTTGTAATAAAGCCGCTTCCAACCAGAACGCAATACTTTGTCTCGTATTGACAGGCTTGCCAGCTAACACAACAGGAATGATGCCGTGATGTGTGTGAAGAGAGACTGGAACCGATCCACACATGTCCGACACAAATGCCATGAAGCACGTCTGTTGATTTAGTATAGAATGCGAACTCTGTATTTAAGTACCGATTTAAGCACCGATTGAGGACTACACATCATGCCCGATACTCCTAATCCAGAACTGTTTGACTTCTGAATTCGCTTCCACCACCTTTACCACTTTTTTAGTAGACAAGCTAGAAATCTGCCTTTGTGGCCAGTTCCATGAACGTAGGTTGCTCATCTGCCTCAAAATGCAAAAAGAACTACATGCCAATCAAGACTCGACGTATGGAAACCAAAATGTTCAGAAATCTAGAAGTGGCACTTAGCTAAACCCCGAAGTCCACAAGTTTAAAGATAGGGTTTGTCAACCATTGATTTGTACATCCTGCCCCTCAATGTCGATTTTTACATATATGTGCGCACGTCTAAAGTTGCGTCGCACATTGAATAGATCACATCAAATTCGTTTTCCATTGCCTTCTGATTTGGAAGGGTTGAAAATATGCCTGAGGTGACGGTCGACCGTTGGCTGGTCAGAGTGTGCGGTTCCACAGACAAAGACTTTTTAGCCCGCCTCGCCACGAGAAAACGCAGAATGATTGGGTGAGATTGCTCAGTGGTTAGAGCGCGAATTTACTTATCAGAAGGTCCGTGGTTTGAACACGACCTTCGCCTCTGTCTAGGCTTGAGCGACCTGTTAGTAACCCAGGCCTCGTGTTTCCCTCGCATGGAATGACAGTTAGGCATTGAAAGGGTGCCGCAGCTGAAACTGGGTGGTTGGCTGCTTCCGTAAATATGGAGAAACTGGTGGGAAACCTTACAGCTTCATTCACTGGTCGTCATCCATATCCATTACTACTCATCAAATGGTCGACTGCGCAAGTCGATATACCAGTTTCCTAACCACTGCTTCATATCTAAACTGTCCTCCCCTATCAATCCACACAGCAACGTTCAAAGACCATACTCTCTGCCAGATTGGGCAATTGTTATATCTTATTGCTGTTCCCGCTCCAGTGCCCGATGCCGGAAATAGACTCACCGATAAGAAACACAACAGCTTTATTGCGAACAAGCGAGTGCGAGAGTGTGAATGCGAAAATACAACGAACTCAAGTTATTTTATTGGAAGGGCACTATCTGACTTTGGTCCAACGCTGACTCGCGCTGTCTGGCTTTGATTCAAGACTGTCACGCGCTGCATATTGAGGGGGGGGCGTTGTCTGTCTGGTCGGTATCTAGTGGAGTTGAGGGTCTCAGTAGATTTCGGGCATCCAGTGGTTACTTTCAGAAATCTGGCTTTCCGGATAGCGACGCGCAAATCTTGCTGAACCTTAATCTTCCCTTTCAGTCACTGTACGGTGTATATCCGAAATACAAATACAAGACCCCTTCTATCCGCTAGGTCGTGGAACTCCGACTGCTCAGGACGGATTCATACTCTTCACAGTTCACTCATCGGGCATCTGTTGATCTTGACACCATGAATTGGGGGGTGCATTCAGAAAGGCTGAAAGCGCTTTAGCATACTGGATTTTAGTAAATTATCTTTACACTGTACGGTGTCTGTTTGTCGAGTCAACGTACATTCCCATAGACCGCAGGTCTGAAGCTGAAGTAGTTTTTACCGAGATCTGCCAGGACTGCTTGAGTCAGCAATATGCAAGTATGTTATGATCCAATCTGCACGATCAAAATCAGAAGAGACAGTTAAGTGGCAGGTTCGAAGTAGACGTTCAGTAAACGGAAAATGGAAAGTATCTTCTTCGGCTGTGTGCTGAACAGTGTTCAGTACGGAAGCTCACACTGAGTTACTCGGAGGTTACCAACGGCAAGCCAGCCATGGACTTCATCATCAACATCGGCAGCATGACATTAGTGTTCAATATCGATGCTTCACTGCCGTACGACCATGACTTATTTGAAAGCCTTATTAAAAAGAAAAGAATAAAGGTGGACGGGGGCTTAGTGCCAGCTTAGTACAATCATTCGGAGGTGCCTACACCTCCTGACATTTATTCAGGCAATGTGGATAAAAACTGACAACAAGAACGCCACTGATATCGGTTGACAGCCATATCTTAGTGTCTCAAACCGGGCGCAGTGGGGATCACGCGGTCCTCATCCTGGAAGATGAGTAGCACCGACAGCACCCGAACGTTTCGTAATCTGCTTCATAGTCCTTTGCCAGGTCAAGGTTGGCCTGCCTGCTTCTGCCACTATGAGTTTGACATGGAAAACAGCACTCTCTTCGGCAAACGATGGTTCGGTCCCAACCAACGCAGCTTCTGGTGATGGACACATGCTTCAATGGAAGTACCCGTTGCAGAACCGAAAACGCGCTTTCTAACTGCATCGTTACGGATTTGTCGACATCAACCCACACGAGCTATGGTTCTGAGACAACGATTGTCGGACACCTAATTCGTCTCAGTTCCGCTACTCAAACAGGCCGTTTTACAAACATACAACAAAACAGTCCGCACTGTAGCGTGATACGCACGTCCCTTGAGATTCAGGGATACACCACTCTGATACTATAGGTGTCTCAAATTAGCAAACGCGATCAGGGACTTGCAGATCCTTGAATTGACCACATACGTCACACTACAATCAGAACGAATACAACTTTCAAGATACGTAAAACACTCTACAACTTCCTGTACCTCTCCCTGGATTTCAAGTGGCGCGTTCAGTGACTGCACTTCCACGAGCATGACCTTACACTTTGTGGGTGCAAACTGCATTCTAAAGGACGAGATGCCTTTGGTCAGTTTATCCAAAGAGACCTGCGCCTTCTCCTTCTCTTCAGAGATGGGAACGATGTTGCCTGCACATTCCAGATTCACAAGGTTATCGCCACAGGCTATTTGAACACCATGCTTCTGGATACCTTCCCCCATTCGTCCCATGATTTCACCGATCACAAGGTTAAATAGGAATGGAGAGAGTGGGCATCCCTGACGGACACTGCTTTGTGTACAGCTTTTGGAGAGCCCGGTGTATGCTCTCATACGTCCGGAAGCCCGAGAATACAGAGAGCCTATTACGTTCGTAAACTTCCGGGGCATTTCATGGGCAAGTGTGTCAAAAAGAACAGACGGGTCAACGGAGTCGAAGGCGCCTTGGAAATCCAATACAACGCCATACGCTCATACGTATGGCGTTGTCCTAACACCTGACAGAATGTGAAGATTTGGTCAACGCAAACCACACCACGCCGGAACACCGCTTGCTGATCCCGAGTCAGTGTTTTGCCACCGTAAGGCGACGAAGCACCAGTAACTCCAACAATATCGTTACGACTGGGGTCAAGCATATCCCACTTTGGTTACCAAACTCACTACGCGCCCCTTTTTTGAAAATGGGCACTATCACCGACTCTCCCCAGTTGTCTAGGACAGATTCCTTTACCCAAGTGCAAGCAAACAGACTAGACAAGCGATGACTGTGGACTTTAACCCCATCTTTAACAATGAGAGTGAGACGTCATCCGGAACAGAGGCTCGGTGGCGCTTGAGAAAACATATGCAGTCGTAAACCTCTGAGGCCGTAAGTGGTTCCACGTTCACCATCCAGGGTTCTACTTCACCGGTAGGCTCTAGATGAACGCCAGCTGGAGGTCACGACAGCTGTTGTTTGAAGTATTCAGCCCACCGGCCCAGGCGCCCTTTATTCGAGCTGGTCGTTCCACTCTGATGCTTGATGGTATCATTCATAGGTGGTTTTAGGGGACTGGTCGCTGAAATAATCAACTAAAATAATCTTCGGGCATTATCGGTTTCTGGGCCTCCTCCATATCTTTGGCTTTCTGTGTCCACCATACTTCATGGTCGGCTCGCACACTCACTTTCACTTGACATCTGATAACTCTTCGCACCGATTTATGTTCTGGACCGGCTAGGATATTTCTCTCAGATTTAAGCAGTGTCACCGTTCGGTCTGATATCCAGTACTTGGGTGCGCCTGGTTGGGTCGTGCCACATGCGAAATTCCCAGCACTATGCAAAGAGGTGGCAATCTCGTCCCAGTATGAGTCCACATCTGAAGAATCAGTGTCCCCGTAACCGATCGCTTGTACACAATAAAACTTTAGAGTACTCCTCTTTTCCTGGGTGGGTCACGATTAGCGCACTGACACAAGCTACCGTACAAGCCATTGTCGAGGTAGACGGGAAAAAGGAGTTATGTTTGATTGAT
>NW_008751800.1:133587-160606 GCF_000715545.1 Opisthorchis viverrini
ACTACTGATCGGGAGGCACGCGAGTAGTATGTGTTGTTCGTAGAATTTCACTTTGCGTCGATTGAAAAATGGAATTCTGTTGCAGAATTCGCGGGGCCACTTTGTAACATTTGCTTCTATTTGGCCGACGAATGATTGGAGACAATGAATCTCCAGGAAGACTCGTTCGGGAGAAGATTTTTGTCCAGGTTTTGTAACTAAGATGCAGATTAGAGTTTTGCTTCCTTGTTCAATGGTCTGTAACCGGTCAGTTGGCATTTCGAATAAATAAGCCGTACATGTTCCAAACCCCAACCTGGAGAGTCAGGAGACCGTTTGTCTAACCATTAACTAAATGGGAATAAGAGAATCTGTAAATGTCGCGGGGACACCTCCAAGTATACCTCACTGTGTTGCCGAGGTGCGCAAACCGTCACACCACGGTAAGGTCTAATCTCTTCGTGACGGAAATAAACTAAGTTGAACCGTAGGGCCGCATGTTACGGCCTAAAGTAGAGGCAAGCAACCTGATCTCGATCATACAATTGTTCGGATTCGGTGATCGATTAGCATACCTCCAGGCGCAACGAAGCAGTGCAATCTAGTTCATCAACTTCGACGAGTTTCAGGAGCTCAAAAGTATCAAGCTTATTTAGCTGGAAACACTGGAAATGCGGTCACGCTGATGACGGAGATTGGTCGAAGGATAAGTGAAAGAGAGTGAAAGAAGTTATGGTCTGGAAAAATCACAAAAGAGAGATTCGGCTGAGTTCCAGATGAATCTCTCGAAAAACCAAGTTAGTTTGCAAATGAGTGTATTTCGCTAAGCTACGATCTCAGCTTTTAGGACCACCCAACCAACCAACGGACTTCGTCGACTTTGGAAAAGCCACAGTATGAACCAGCGGCAGTGATGGCGCATTCCTGTCCCAAACGCCTGAAGGATGATAGAGTGTGGTGAACTGCGACAGCTTGGGAGGTAGAGAGAGCCTCCGATGCAAGATAGGGCAACCTGTGATCAAAAGATGCTTATCAGCGAAACGAGGCATGAGAAGGTAGGACTGTGATTCATTCACCGAATCATCGTCTTAAGCCACAACCAGAAAACTTTAAAAGGGGTGTATAGGGCCTAACCGAACTCAGCCTTCAAAAAAACCTGATGAATCTGGTCGAAACATTGGCACTAGCCCCCAAACGGCGACAGACCTCAATCGCGACATATTTTTTCAATGGGCAAGACGTCGGGTTGGGATGGCTTGAACCATGGACTTTTCAGAGATGTTGGTGATGTCCTGATTAGCAGCCTGACGACCGGCGTACTGTTGCGAAACCATTGTTACATCAGCCTGTTAGCCGTTGCATCCATGACACCATGAAATTACCTTGCACATGTTGATTGACTAGTGGGAAACGAAATCGGACCGAGGGCGCACTGACGATGTCTTTCCTTGGATAAGTCCTTGAGCAGCTCCGCTTTTTTACACGCCGTATGACAGTTGTTTTTATTAACCAGAAGCCGCTGCTGATTCTCTTAATCTTCAGGGACCATAACAGTGAGTAATGATCGACGAAATGTCATCCAAATTTTTGTATCTTTCAGGAAATGCAAGCTAATGCCCTCGGGCACATACGGTGTACAGAAAGTTTTCACTCGACTTCACCAAAACGTGTTGTGAGACAAAGTTTCACGTCCTCATTGCTCCCCTTCGACCTTGTTATTCTCAGTTTGATTAGGACTTTTCTGCCTGCCTCTGAAACCCGGGGAATCGAAATACCCCTGGGATGTTCGATCGCAGAAGTTTAGTATGCGGAAATATTGTGCCCCTTGGTTCAGATCCTTCAAACACCCACATCATTTCAAGCAACCTAAATAATCCAACCCCACGATTTAATATTCGCTTCACACCTGAAAAGTGTTGCTACCCCAATCTTATGATCGCAAACCAACCAACCGAGGTGGCAGGTGAATTTGTTTACTTGGATAATTGTATAATTTCCGGTAAACAGTCTACACCACCAGATGCTTTATGGATCAGAAACGTGGTTTCTATGCGCAGAAGAATTAAAAAAACTTCCAGTGTTTGACGATCGTTGTCTTCCAAGCACTGGCCGGGCCCGGTTGGAACATCGGATTAGCAATGCTGGGATACTCCAGATGGTTGTAGGAAGAACGAATTCCTCCATGATGAATGAATTACTCATGCTTCACAAGATGCGCTGGTTAGGACGTGCGCTCCACACGTCAGAGGACTGTTTACCTTATGAAGCTTATTTGACCACCTCCGTGCAGTTTACGAACAGTTTACGACTTAGTAACAACGAATGGAATCACTAAACAGTAAACTCAGTCGGATTAGAAACTACCGTCCACCTGGATGAGGGCAACGAGACTCAATTCACAATGGTTCACGACACTGGAAGACGTACCTGGATCGCGTGGCGGTCCTGTATCGATAAAGTCACCTTCAATCCATAGCTGCTGTTCCCAGTTCCCTCACAGCAATACACAACGCCGACTGATTATGTCATAGCCTCCGATGCTTGATTATATTTCCTAAGCTCTCCCACTTCCTAGTGACCGAAACTGTAGCAGCTGGAACCAGCTGCGGCGTAGCGGCGTCTATTGCCCCTGATTCCAGAATGCTGATGAACGAATGGTGATCATTACGAACTGGATCCATGCTGAACAGGTAACAAAGTCGAGTATTTGATGAACTGAAACGTCCTGCTTTAACACGGAATCTCCAGTGACTAAAACAAAATTTAAACTCTTTATGCTGGATAGGAGTGGTTAGTTCCCAGCAAAAATATTTTTCACCGAAACAGAGCTACAGTTGGTTGGTGCACATTCATCAACTAAAAATAAAGGGGACGGAGCCTGAACAACGGACAACAGTCTGTTGGCAGGCTTTATCGGTAGTATACAGTTACACAACTTCCCCTTTCGAGGATCACGTGAATGCCATCGGTGTTCCATTTGCCTCTGCAGCTGGTCTATTCGGCACCCCATTCGGTGTAGCATGCTCCTTTTGACCCTCGATCGTCCTGAATTGTATAAACGTTCCCTTGACAGTCGGTAACAGTCAAATAGGCCTTGCCACCGACTGACCAACTTCCACCACCCCAGTCAACTACTTCCCGGATTCTCATGATCTTTCCATTTGACTTTCGCGCTATGGTAAATGGTCATGCCTCCCAACCTGCCGTTTTCCGCCTACTGCTTTTCTGAACAGTGGTCAGATTTTCTCAAGATCTCATCATTTCCTCTCCTAGATCGTCCGGAGACAAGCGGCTTGTCGGCCATAACCCAATTTCCTGATAAATTGGAAACCGTGGATGTAGACCGCATACCATGGATGGGGACTTGCCTTTGGTCGATTGGATCGACGCACGATGTGCTAACAAAACCATCGGCAAGTTTACTTCCCAGTCACTTTCGGCCGCCAGCCATTTCTTAATCGTTTGGTTAGGCCGTTTGTTTGCGGATGCCGTCCTCAGCCGCTTAATACTCAGCTGATGCAAGCAACTTGTGAACTCTTCACTCTCAAAGCACAGTCCCTGATCCGTTAAGATCATTTTTGGTACCACGATGTGATGCATTACCACTCCACTGCTCGTCGTCACCGGTTGACTTGTTACGGCTGACACCTCGACCCATCGCGACAGATGGTCATTATTGCAACACATTGATTTCGGCGTCAACGGGCCGTAACTTTCCTGATCAGCTTCCGTCTCAAGATACAAGGTGTCACGGGCCGTACGACATTCAATTCGTTGGCGTTCCAGAATACTAGGCTAGCTTCACTCTGGATCAGTCTATAGATGTGCTCCTTAAACATCTCCACTTCTCCATTTCCATCCGCGCTCTCAATACTCCTCTCGTCCAACAAGGTAGCTGCAAGCTTCCGTAGTACGGGACCCTGCCGCTGCACTTGCACCGGCCTTCCGAGATTCAGTTCGATGGCGAGGCTATTGACGCCTATCATGACCTTCGAGGCCTCATCTCCAACCGCTGGGCTTTAAGACCAGGTGGTTCTCTTCCCACAGTATATGCCAGATTGTAAGGTCGTACTCTTGTAACCAGAGTGCCCAGGGTGAGCTTTCCACGGGTCCCAATCAACTCAAGGGGTTTGTAGCCGGTCTCGTCGTGAAACCTTTGCCCCAGCAAGTATGGCATTATCCATACTTATACAATTGTCCAGGGCCAAAACGACCGTCAAACATTCCTAATGGTTGAGTACTTCTGCTCAGGGTTAGTCATAACAAGATTTGCATATTCGATGACCCTATTCTCTGCTTTAGGGCTTCACCGACAGCCCCGTCGCTAGCGTCCGCTGCAATAGCAACATCCCCCAACCCTGGACAGTTTGGGGATCAGTTGCTGATCCAGAATACGTGCTTTGGCACGTTCGAAGACCTCATGTGCTTCCCTTGCTCATGCAAACTCCCGATTTTGTCACAAGTTGTACAGTGGAGCAGCATTCTTGTTGAGATCCTTGACAAACCAACTGTAATATGCTGTTCACTCGAGAAACCTCCGCTTTGAACTGGGGACTACACAGTCCTGGATCGCTCGAGATGATGACTGGGGGAGTGAATTGCCGTTTCATTGGTACCTGCCTTCTTTTGACTAGTTAATCGAATCAGTTGAAATAGGGTGCGACTGTTGCCTGCAGCGAAAGCTCACTCTATCTCCATAGACTCTCACATGTAAAAAAGACGCTCCGTACCCTTCCGGTACCTAGCTGCCATGCTACCCGAAAGAAGCACGACGGCTAATATATTGCCAGGTTTCCCAAGCCTAGACAGAAGTTGACATGCAGAAGTCGATTTCGAACCACGGACTTTCTTGCCAGTAAATTCGCGCTCTAATTACTTCAGCCATATCACCATCTCACATGTCCGGATGTCTGAGAATACAAAGAACGTATCATGTTACAAACTTCGGAGCATTTCTTGATGAGCAAGCGTATCATGGAGAACAGACCGGTCAATCGGGTCCAATATGTACACTGTACGCATAACGTTGTTTTCGCAGGGAGTGTAAAGATGTGTTGAACTCAGCCCCAATCAGGCCAGAGCCCCACTTGCTGCTCTTGAGTTAGTGTTTCACGGGCCACCATAAGACGACGAAGCACAACGACACCAACGGTCTCGTTATGACCGGAGTAAAACGGATATCTTTATGGTTACCACACTCACTAAGGGTCCTTTTTTTGATAATGGGCACTATCACTCTCTCAGTTGTTCGGGACAGTCGCCTTTTCCCACACGCAAGTAAACAGATTAGACAAGCGCTGATTGAGGAATTCACCCCCAAGAGGTCATCGGGACCAGAACCTCGGTGAGGTTTAAGAGAACACTTGCAGCCGTGAACCTCCGAGGCCGTAATAGTTTCCATCACCATCCAGGATTCTACGTCAGCTGTAGGTTTCAGATGAGTGGCAGCTGGTGGCCAAAATAACTGCTGTCCAAAGTATTCGGCCCACCGGTCCAGACAGTTTTCTTTATTCAAGATGGTCACCCCATTCTGATCCTTGATGGTTTCGCTCATTGGTGGTTTCCGGAGACAGGCCGCACGGATCAACTGAGATAGCCCCCCGCCATTACCGGCTTCATGAGCCTCTTCCATTTCCTTGGCCTTCCGTATCCTCCAGATTTGCGCGCGCACTCACTTTCACTCCACGTCTGATAATTCGTAGGACCAAATTACGGACAGGATCGGCTGGAATGTTTCCGAGATTTAAGCAGTGCCACTGGTCTGATATCCAGTGCCTGAGTGGATCTGATAGTGCCATGCCACAGGCGAAACTCCCAACGCTCTGCAAGCAGTTGGCGATCTCGTTCCACTCTGAAGTCACATCTGATGGTAGGGCACTTGGAAGAATCTAGAAGACGACGCTGGTGAGTTCGTCTAACATTCAGATCTACCAGGCTGTCAGTCACAAGGCGACTTTTCCGCACTTTACACGGCCCTGACCAATATCGCCGAGTGCTGAGAGCCACCCATTTGGGGCGTGACATTGCGCGCCCTGGGTTCATTAAGTGACAACCTTATCAAGGTGTGAAGACTTGTGCGGCTCTGCAACCCATTGAGCTACATTGGGGAGTGAACACGTGACACTCACAGATCTTACGAGTTGACAGAAGTTTGACTGAGAGTCTTCTGTATCCGGACTGGGGGTTGGAATATTTGTGGCGCATTGTTCCTTAAAATGCCCGACATGTCCGTTCACCACGCTTTGCCGTTAATTGAAATATCCGGTCATGAATCAGCTACCGCGGTTAATGACACATCGAAACCATTCTTTGAAACCTCGACATTCGGTTCATCTGGAAGCTTTTAACGTTCGCAATCCGAAACATGTTGGATGACAGACTGCTCTTGCTTGTACGCTCAACTTCGTCAGCCGGTGTTTGTTCTCTCCGAAGTGAAGAATCAAGACCAAAGGCTGTTAAACTGACCTCCAATCAGTTTCTTATTGCTTTCGGCCGCGAACATTTGGTGATCCAGGAGCCGCCACGAGCGGTCCTGCTGGGGTTGGTAATGCGTTAAACCCATTAATAGTTGTCCGCGCAATTTGTTTGGCAACGTCTATGACAGCGACCCATAAATGCGCTGATAATTACTAGGAGTTCGTCACGTTTGCCCACAGGCAGTAGCTCTGGTACTCCGAAAAAGGTTTTAACGACGCTTTGAGAGATTTACTTCGGCGGATTAAGAGCCCAAACATTGTTGCGGCTGCGGATGTGAATGTGTAAGTAGGTAAACTTAAGACTGTTGAAGCGGAATTGTGTAGTCGCCTTGGACTGAAATCGAGACGCACGAAAAACGGTGAACAGCTGCTAGAGTTGTGAGCTGACCACAGATTGTCCTCGTGCAATGGTGAGTCCCGAAGCAACCGAAAGGCGCTTGCTTACATAGTCGCCTCCACATGGTCCAAATAGATCACATCGTCATTGTCTAAAAGTGAGGTGGGCCGACTAATGACTGACGCTCGTTCGAGATTATCTAGGTGTTCGCCTGTTGTTGCTTGTGTTTGGGCTTTTCCGAGGTGCGAAAGGCACGCACATCCGGCATGGCCATTGAGAAACTCTCGGATCCTAATATCAACCAAACTTACCCAAGTCACCGAGTGGGGTTTCTTCTGGACAATTCACTTCCTGATGTCGGCCCTTCCTATCCGAAACCCTGCAAGGTGCTGAGTACCCTGCTTGTGGAATGGTGCAACCAACTACATCTAAGTGCTAGATTTCGACAAAACTACAAAACCTGGGTCAGAATGAAATACAGCTCGAAGAGATGCCAGAGCTCGGGTAAAAAGCCACATGTGCGCTGGTCGTGAGGCCCAGTACGTTCAGAAGGCAGAAGAGATGGAAGTTAGAGACTCACAGATTATGTGAAAGCTACTCAAGTTGATAGGCGTGATGGGATCAAGAAAGCCTTTGGTAAGCGAGACAGTTGATGATATAAAAGGTCTGCTCACCTCTAGGAAAGAACGCTTGAGTCGTTAAGCTGACTAGCTTTAACAGCAACCTAACTGGCTACCTTCGACTGCGATTCCCGTTCCACAGTGGGGTCCCGGAAAATGAACCAGGAACCTCAGAGGATGTCAAAAGCGGACGAAAATCTTTTTTCCCTAAAGCGTCAGAGAGCTGTCCGTCCTGACGAGCTCCCACTCGTTCTGTTTAAAGATGGTGGAATCCGCAGTAAGTTTGTCTAAATTATTTACCACTATTTCGGTGAGGGAGACCGACCCTGCCAACTGGGATGAGTCAATAATGGTGCCCGTTTTCAAAAACGTTGCTCGCAGAGTGTAGCGATCACAAAGGAAATGACTTGTCCACCACATCCGTAATCAGGCTCTGCGTCACTCAGTTTACAACGATTTACGAAGGAGTGGAGGCAGCGATGACTCTGACTGGAAAGGAATGCTGTGGATCACATCTTCACGTCGCGTCAAATGTTAGAACAAAAGTGTGTATGGTTGTGTTATAGCCTTGATGTACCTTGCCGCTGGCACTGTTGATCAATTCGCTTTCACGAACACACTTGTGTAATAGGGTATATCCAAGAAATTCATAAATATTACATACTTGTGGGCGCCACTGTATGGGTATCCCCCCTGAAGCTTTTTTAAAGGCATTCATGAATGCGAAACCTGTCCAGTATCCATTTTTAGCTGATTGATGAAGGGTTCACCAAAACCCATGTTGAAATGTCTGCCCACGAATGACTTGTCGACCTGGAACACAACATTACGTCCATTTTTTGGAAAGCAGGGAGTGCAAGTGCAATCAGAAAAGCTGAACAAGGTCACCAAATTTTGCACTAGGCATGCTACCAGACTTAAAGTCTTTGTGCATATCTCTAATAATTCAAATAATCCTGTAACGTTTTACATGTATCCAGGATGTGACACCGGCTTTAATAGCAGTCTAACAACGGATCTCAAAGACCAGAACCCCTTCACTCTTGTACTAGATGTGGCATCAAAATGGATGTCACTGGATCCTAAATGACCGTGCATCAGACCCCAAAGTGAGTTGTATTTTTGTATGGCTGCAATGGTATGAAATACCTTCAGGTTTCTGGCCGCCGATGTCCTCGAAATATTGGTCGAATAGACCGGAATCGGGTATTCGGCGAAGCAAACGGCACTTCACCCAGGTAGCGCAAACCATAGTAGCTGGACCATGTTCTGCGCATGCCGAATTACCACCTGACGAGACCAGCCTAAACGCGAAAAATACGATTTGGCATAAGTGAATGAAAGATATTGTTCAAATTCCAGGATAATGACCACGTGGTCCCCTGTGTTTGGCTGGGGGCACTGAGATACAAATAAATAACCGCTCGGCCGTAACACCCCTTCGGTGACTAGCTGCCATGCCACTCGAAGAAAGCTTGAGGGCAGGGATACTTCCTGGTTGCTTATGCCCAGAAATGAGTCGAAATGCAGAAGTCGGGTTTGGGGTATGGACCTTCCGGTAAGTGAACTCACGCTCTAACCACAGCCATCTCACTCCCAGGATACGGCAGTTAACCGATGTCACTGGATTGCAAGTTGTCAGCGTCTATCCAGGATGGGGACGATACGCTAAATACCCAAGTGTACTGTTCTTCTTCTTAATTCCCTAGACTTTACCATCATCATTATTATCAAGTATGGCGTGTTCGGCGGTGAGCACACACAACACGTAGCCTAAGTACACTTCGGCCATATGCAAACGAACTGTTACAAGCAGTAAAACATTAATGGTCCTCGTTGGCGATATTGTCAATGAAGATGAATGAAGTGACTGTGGAGAGATGACTATGCCTAGTCACTCGAGCTCTTCCGTGTGCCCAAAAGTGACTTACCGTCCATCACACACCATTCGTTGTCTATTTGTTTGTTTTGTATATATGAATCCTCAATTGTTGGGTCATGATCTTCCTGAAACATACGCTGGAAATACTAAAACCAGACATTATTTAATGCACACTAGTTGTACCCACTTGAATCGTTAAAGCTGATTTGCCCACGCCCCCATCGCCAACTACCACGATTCGGTAGCGTGGGCCATTCCAGGTATCTGCAGGTAATCGCTTGGAGGCCATTACTTGGAACGCAGGATGAGGCCGGGCAGGATACCCAGATTGAAATCGTCGCCGCGACTACAGGGAACGACCAGCGGAGATCGGCGCGGGGTTGTGCGCTCGACCCAATTAGCCGGGGATGACCTTGAAACAGTTCACGGGCCCACGAATTCAGATATTCATGAATTCACAGATCGATTGATTGATACTCAGGATCGAAGCTATCACCCAAGTTTCCCGATCGGTTTTGTTCTCGTCGTTCAGCGGCTTCCGTTCACTTGAAAGGTAAAGCGAAAAAGAGTGTAGAACTGCTCTTCATGTTCTCAGCGTTCGGCGGTAAGTTTACCGGCGCCAGGATTCACATAAAGAGCGTCTAATAGTTTTTTTTAAACTGGGTACTAGATGTAGCGTGGACAATCGTCGGATGAAGGTCATTTCACACAGCAACTACCCGAAATGGGAAAAAAATTTTCTCAATGAAAATGTGCGCTCTGAGCCTGAAAATCCTAACATGTCCCACCATATATTAACTGGGTCAACGGTGAAAAAACAGTCTGTCAAATCCTGTTAAAAGACCAAACATAAGCACGTTTTATATCTCCTCGGAGTCAACGATACTTCAAGGGAAAAAGGTCAAGCGCCGCGGAGCGCCTTCTCTAGTCCACGGATTTAAGGCCAGCAACAATTTTCGTATCAGCTCGTCGAGCACGCTCAATTAAGATTGTGTCCTTCTTGCGTTCTGAGTTGACAACTTGGTTGGCATATTCAGGGAGCGGTCAGACGTAGGCCCAATGGAATGCCTCTAAGTCCATGCGAACAATACAGCAGGAAGAGCTCCGAACCACCCTTAGAACGGCAAATGACTTTTAAGCCGGCCTCTCATGGTGCAGTGGGAAGGACTCTTGAGGGGCGCCAGATACCTCAATCCCCTTCTGCATCCATCATACTCTTGAGGGGCGCCAGATACCTCAATCCATCACCGGCGAGGGTGTTTACTGAGTCCCCAGGGAATGACATACGTACGCGCTCGCCAACAGCCAATGACTGACAGCGTCTACATCCATTAGGAGTCCATTGGCATTTTTTACGAAGTCGAAAAATTTGATATCTGATATGAGTTCCTCGTTTTCGGTTTGGTTCGTCGCGAAAGAACGGTTTGAGAGTAATCCCTGTTGAACTGGCGACATCGAGTTGTGTTGATAAGGTGAGCTAGGACGGCCCGCTTCAGAATGGGCCGCATCACCTTGCACGATACGCCATTGAGGTTAATAGGCCTGTGGCTACCGGTCTGCACGCCATGGCAAACTTCACCGAAGTCTCGCAGAAGTAACAGCTTGTCGATCTACTAAACTTTGCGTGCTGTGATCCTAACTAGTTGCTTCCAGTGATAATGCCGCATTTATACTCAACTTTCCTTTAAAGTGTCTGATATTTACACACCCATCGTCTGAAGAGCAAAAAAGAACACCAAAGTCGTCAGCAAGGTTTTTCTGATGGATACAAACTTGCAGAAACCCTTCGCATCATTATTCTACCGTTAAAATAACAATAATAACGGTGTTTTTCTGAACCTGTGGATGGTATAACTTCGGGCATGATCATACGTTTAGTCAGAATGAATCTTGATTAGGGGAATCTGCGGGTATTATAAGTGAGCGTAACACAGGGCAATGTCATAAACAGTGAAAAATATCTGATGGAAAATAATAATAATAGGTTCATTTCCCAACTTGCTGAATGAGGCATGATCGGGTTACTACAACCTGAACGCGGCAGGCAACAAAAAAGAACGGGATAAATGTGAAACCAACGAGGCAGGTCTATCAAATAAAAAGTCATCCTGGTTGCGGGAACCGAAGAAATAGAACAATCGACATGAGGTCTGACTAGTTCAAAGATGAAGCCGGCTGACATGAACTAAAGGCGAGAACAATTGCTGGCCATGAGTGGCCTTGGGAGGTTGAGTAAATGGCCAGAATCGCAACAAGCAAAGCTGGAGATGGAGATAGGATAATTTGGAGTAGAAGCAAATGGAAAGTTATGTCCTGAAAATATGGCTAGACCTGAAAATAAGGAGATTCACTAGTTCCTTTGTTGCAGGGAAGTCAGCGCAATGGATAGGATCGGAAGTAGCGATAATGCATAGGGCTAAATGAACACCGTATATGGGATTGAACATATGGAACAGGCAGATCGAAATTGCAGCAAAAAACCAGGTTGGTCAGATCCGAACGAAAGTTTCGTCGGGTAAGAATGAACTCGTCCAAGAGGCGGTTAGGACCAGATGGAAAATTTCCTCGTAGTTGCAACTACAGTCTCGAGTAAGCGGGAGATTTCGGCCGAGATTCTGGAGGAAGTGGTTGTGAGAGTGCCTCCACACTGGGTATGGCAATGCCATGCCATCATTGCACTGACATACTTCGGTTTACGGACAGCCCCATAACGGTCGTCAAGCGTGCCGGGGAAGGGATAGGATAAGAGCTGTATCGTCTATTGAGCGCCAGGAGGCATGAGATAAAACGGTTTCAATAGATGAAAATCTAAAAGGGGATGACAGCAGCCTAAACGGGCCCAGAAAATGGTGGATTTGTTTGCTGACCCAGAAACCAATTGCTGGCTGGGCCAGAGTAGGTGCCTAATTTGGGGAAGGTAAGGACTTTGTCGTTGAGATAGCAAGCAGGGAGGCTAGCCGTTGGACTGTTTGGAAGAGGCGATTACATGGCGGAAGTGTTTAGCCTACAAAAGAATCCGAATATAGGACCTCCGTTGTGCAAAGTGGGGTTACAGTGGACGAGGACATCATATAAGTAATAAGTGGTCGGGCAACAGCTTCCGAGATTATGGTTAAGAACCGTAGTTAAACTGAAATCTACGTCAACTTAACATTAAGGTATGAGGAGCGGTCTACAGTCACCGAGGCACTGCTGTCACCTCGAAGAAACGAAAGGTGAATGGCACTAGTTGTGACTACTGGCATGCAGAAAACATTAAGGAATTTACATTTTACATGTACATGGTCACTTCAGAGAACAAAAGGTAAGAACGTATGTGTTATGTGTGGGTGATGAAGTGGTCTTGGGATGATGCAACCCAGCTAAGACGGAGATGGGGACTCCTTGCACGTTGAAGTTAGCCATAAGCCTCTCACAGTAACTTCGGGCTACCCCATGCATATAAATTTCAAATCAAATGAATCGACAGCGGAAACGGCGTGGTAAGGAAGGCTAGAAACGTAAGAATGACGGGGATGGGACTTGTAAGATGGTAGAAAGCGCTAGGACAGTTTAGGATGGAAGGTGATTGAAAGAGGGATGGTCACCTTTCCCCGAAGCACTACTATCAGCTATAATTTACAAGTGGTGCTGGCTTAGCATGCTGGTAGCGGTGTTCGCTGTATCCCTGTATATACATATTATATGTCCAGTCCGGGGGCAGCAGGTAGGTGTGTTCTTTGTTTGGTTGCAGAAATTGGTTTTGGTGCGGTGTATTCTCTAATCTGACGAAGGCAGATACATCTATGCTTGTCGATGTAGGCCATGGGCATCGCAGAGTTTCTTCAGGTCATCCCAGGTACATTGTTTTTTGGCACAAGAGGCCGGCTTTTATCGTCCGTTTTACGGCGTTGCCGGAGAACTCAACCGAGGCCAGCAAAACACCAACAACAACAAACAGAAGTCATCGGTGCTTTTTTGCTTTCCTGAATTTAAAAGCCAGGCTTGAAACCACCGGTGATGTCGATGTACCCGTGCTAGTGGAGGGGTGGCGGGCATATGAACGCACTACGGTGCAACGTAAAAGGGCGACCCTCCATGTACGGCTTATCCGCTTACAACACGAGGTTTTCGTCCCTCGTGCACGCTACCAGATCTGCATGGTGACAAACCATCCAAACAGACCCAAATGTGGTTTATGCAATGATAAAATACTCCAGCTACCAGTCTTCCGGTTGGGGAAAAGCGAGGCCACTTGTAAAAGCGAGTGGCGGAGGAGCCAAGTGAGGCGACAGCTGTCAATGAGACAATGTTAAGGGAATGGTGATATTCAGGGTGAGTGCTCCATGGTTAAACGATGTCTGAGCGTTGGTGTGAGCTACCCTGTCAAGCAGAGGCGTACCGCAATGTTGTGTGTGTGAGTATATTAGCGAGCTGTGGGGGAAATCATCAGATGGATACACATAAGCGTAGGATGCTCTCTGATAATGATGAGAAAGCTTAATTTGGTTTGTTTATTGTCAGTTAGAATTAGCCTGAGAGCACCAGTCACTGGACAGAGCTGGTGTAGTAATAGGGCGTAGGGGCTTTACTAGGACGAGATATAGGTTTTCTAGGGAAAAAAGAAAAACGACCCGGCCAGTAACACAACATATTTAGATCATGTAGGCGTTAAGATAGGAAGAAATGATAACAGTTTCTTTTACTCGCCTACTAACCGTATCCTCGGTAAACTCAAATGCGCACTGCACCCGGTTCGTTGAGGAGGTCTGGGGTAGATGAGTATTAAGCAAGACGCAAAAACTTTCACAAATGAGGAATTTGTCTATGAAATGAGAAAAAGTATGATGATGCCTGATGTTTCCCAGCTACTCGGGAAGGCTGCTTCGGAGGTGAGCATAATAAACTAGAAGGAATTTGTGCCGTAAGGTTTACGAGGTGTAGGACACACTAAGAGGTTGCGGAAGTTACGGAATCTGTAGCGGGAAAGTGAGTTTAAGTTTGGTCTAGCCTCTATTATAAAGGCGTTTTGTGTTCAGCAGACGGTATAAGAGAGTCAGATTCATCTTCAGTCCTCTGACCAATTGTGGTTCGAAGCCCAGGATTCGATAATAGGAGCGATAGGAGGGGGAACAGCTTTTCCGTGAATATACTTCGGACACTTTCAATCGCGCGTCTGCAGCTTTGGGTTTAAAGGGAGAAGAGTGCGGGACAGAATTCCACGATTGGCCTTACACAAGGCTTAAAAATTGCAGTGAGGGCGCAGCATTAAAAAACTGAGCGTGTGTTCTGGCAACTGTAAACTGCACCTGGTGGGAGAAGCTAAATGTACAGGAATATCCGCGGCAGGGGTCTTTGATCTTCGCGGAATGAGTGATATATGAAGTTGCGGGCAGTGTTCAGTTCATTGTATATACATATATCTCGGATTCCAAGACATCCCGCTGTTCCACAAACCCGAGTCTTACAGCATTCAAAGGAAAAGCATACACTGGATCAAGGCGCTCCTGTCAGAGGGGTCATTTTGAGTGAAAGTAGGCTCAACCTACTTTTCTCCCGCGCCGGTCTCTATTAGAGTTATTCAAGGCTCCTTCCTGGGACCCTTCCTGTTTCTGATCTACCTCAACGACCTCCCGGATGTTCTTGCAAGTCCATGTCTACTTTATGCGGACGACTTGAAATCCTGGAGTTTCAATGCCAGTGCCATCCATACGGGCATAGACGCTTCAAGGCAATTGTTGTTGGACTGGCATCTCCCTCTGACTGGCGAAAATTGTGTCCAAATATCGTTTGGAGGAGACTCAGAGAATGCCTTTGTCATGCATTGTGAGAAAAAACCGGAAGATGCCACGAGGATAGACGCCAAAAAAGACTTGGGTACCTAGCTTTCTTCAAATATGTCCTTCTTGCTGCACCATGAGCAGTCTTGGCCCAAAAGGCATTCGCTGTTCTACGGATGATTTGGTGCACCTTCTCCCGTATTGCTCACATGGATTTTCGAATACTATATGAGGCCTACGTCAGACTGCCCCTTGAATATGTCAGCCACTATATCTACTAAGGACGCCAGAGAGACTAAACCCCCATTGAGCGAGTCCAACAAGCTGCTACGAAAATGGTCACTGGCCTAAAATCCGTGGATTACAGAGCGCGTATGGCGGTGCTTGACCTCTTTCCCATGGTGTATCACCACCTCCGAGGGACCTAATTCTTACTTGTACACTGAAGAAGCTTTGGCCAACAGTTTTTTCACCGTTGACCCAGCAAACACACGGCAGGGGCAGGGTATGAAGCTTTCCAAGCGCACACTTTCATCAAGCAAAATTTTTCTCATTTCGGGTAGTAGCTGCGTAAAATGACCTTCCTCCGATGGTTGTCCCCTTAGAACGCAGTTCAAAGCACTAATGCTCATTATTTATGCGAGTCTATGGATGGGCTTGCCGCTTGCCCCAATTTTTTTCAAACATCACCACAGGTAGCGGGACCAGTATCTTAACTCTCATTCAAGTACCATATGAATCTGGGTTTCGATGCGGTATCTGACGATCTAAGAGTAATAATAAGGCATTAAACAGACTGTGCGCCACAACAAGGGGGCGCCCCAGTATTTGTACAATGGGATTGAATTTTCAAAGGTTATGACGTGTCCCTGATACAATAAAACAATCGAGCAATTGAGATAAGATTACCAATCTAAACTTTTGAGACCCATTTAGGAATCCCAGGGTCTCAGTGATGCTGGTTAATTATTCCACAAGTCTTTTCATCAGAGGTATTATTGCTTCTGTCAACAATGGAATTTTGTAAACTGTAAGCATATGAGCGTAGGATAGGATGGTTTTTGGTTTGAACTCATAAGCAACAAAATGAAACATTTCATCGCATGAAATTTTGCTCCACACTCGAAGGTTTTGCAGCTAAGAGGATTGTACGGCTAATGGTCCCCTTGAAGGGTTAGCGCCGTTGTCACTGCGAGCCCGCATTTCCATTTTGTCTATTGTCCAATCAGATCACTGGGTTTCCAGTCATCGGTCCTGCACCTCGTTCACGTCCTATGCTGTCTCTGGCTGGTGGTTTCGGTACTCGGTGTCAAGGCATTTTCATAAAAAGGCGTGTATGATCCATTTTGAGCCTCATATTCTGAAGTGACCTTAGTGGTTTGTGCGAATTTGTGCAATATTCATATGACTGGGTACACTTTCGAGCTCATCTCTACCTTTCTTGGACATCTTGAAGTCGTGTGGTTTTGGCGCCAGCGCATTTCAGCCAAATATCCATGCAACGAAGAATTGTCCACTGGACTGGTGCCCCACGATAAATAGCGCCTTTTCCAGTATGACCTTTGGAATGGAACGACTGTTGGTACGATAATTGTGTGATCCATTAGAAGACCACTGAAACGTTTGAGCCCAGAACTGTCCCGGACGCCCTTCGCTTTGCAAAATATATTCAACCAACTATCTCTGCAGTCGTCAAAACCGTGGCAATGGCGTTAGAAATGGTATGAGAGAAGGTCTGAATTAGTGGTGGGCTTACAGTATGTCATGATGGTCTAAATCCCTCACTCACTACCAGACGGCAGAGGAAGTACCTTGCTAGCTCAGTTACTTTTCGCTCGGTCAGAGTGATGGCTCCGCTTGCATACAAAAGCCTTCTCGACAAGTTTCGTTCACTAAACAGCTGCTGAAAGTGATCGCTGCGTTCATACATCGTCTCCATGTCTTAACAACTGGAGTCAAGTCCTGTGTGCGGACGATCCCTCGACTCTTGTGAAAAATCCTTATGATTCTCTTCTCCGCGCGGTACTCTCCGCGGTCAGGTTGGATTAACCGCTTGCCTTCCATAGGTACGAGAGAAGCATACCCCTCTATATCCTCTAGGGTATGGGACGTCTCTCAAGTCCCACGGAGTTGGACTTGCTCCAGCTGTAGACATTTCTCTTTCCGGGCGAGTCAAACCGTCGGCTGCATGTATTCTAAACATGGTCTGACATGCGCTATAGTGAATACCGGACAAGTTTCTGTCGTCAGCTGACCGTCTTGTTGGGTGCAGAAGCATTTTCTGAATCACCCGTTGTTTCAAAGTCAATGATAGATGGCCAGTCGTATAAAAGCGAGGCAGGTGTTCATTTATTCCGTTTTTAATCTGTGATCGTGGTTCTTCTCCGTCAAATCCATAGAAAGAGAGTTGCAGATACTCCCTCAACAAATTCTCAACTCTGACTTTGAAAGACTATCCGACTGACCAACGGAATGTTCATACTGCAAGAAAATATCCACTTCGCTCACTCGCCGCACGTTTGATGTCGATGGCTTTGCCATGGATCGTACAATACTTTGGAACAATTCTCCTGATTCGTAAGGCTACCGAGGACCGTCGTTACAGATAGCTCAGTGGTAAAGCTCGAACTCACTAGCCGGAATGTCTGTGGTTTAAACCCAACCTTTTCATCTCACCTGATCCTGCTTAGACTTGGGTACCTTGACAGTATCTCAGCCATCGTGTTTCCTTTGAGCGATATAATAGATAAATAATATAGGTAGTCTTCCAGCTTTAACAATCTAAGGAAGCACGAGGGCTGGGATACTGCCTGGTTGTCCAAACCTAGACAGGGGAATTCGAAAGGCGGAGGTCGGATACGAACCACGGAGTTTCAGGTCAGTCAGTGCACGCTCTAACCACTGCTGAGCGATAATCCATTTTATCGTCGCGACGCAATCTTTGGTCACGTGGGCAAATTTTTAGGGACGAACCTAAGCATTCCCGAAAGGAGCACCAAAAGAAAAGGCAACTTCGGAACCTACCACAAGTGAACAGAGGTGAGCCAGCAACCAGTATGGATTTGGTTTCCAAATATCCTAAGAAACAACTCGTCGAAAACGATCGTAGATCCAGTGAACCCGAGGAATACCTGGCACAGGAAGGGGCACACCACACCACCAATGGTACAGACGCCACACGTATGGTCAAAGTCGACTAAACATTCAACGTAGTTGCTTAGCTGCTTGAGTAGCTGCTAGAAACCAGAATACAATCACCGGAAGTCATTCCTACCGGTTATCGTATTCAGACATCTTAAACTGTCCATCATTCTGTGAACGAAGACACGCAGGTCAAAAAAACATAGGGCCAGTCGTAGTTGTTTGATATTCTACGGCACATAAGAAGCGGCACGGTGTGACTAGAAAAGGTGTGGAAAAGGACAAGCTTTCAATACTTAAGATGAGATAAATGACAAACAGCCCGAACAGTCTTAGTATCATGGCATAGGCTATCGGAAGCGCGTCTCAACAACCTGATAATCGACAAAATACTTACGATGGAGTGCGGCACTGTAGTTTTGCTGGGTTTTCCATTAGTGTTGATGATGATGGCAATGTTTTCGTTGATAGGTGGCAGCGTTCAGAAATGCTGTGTTGGACTGGAGTACCTAAGTAATAGGATCCGACCTCATCTCAGATGACGAACAAAGCCCGAGAGCCACGCCTGCTGAATGCATCAGAAACAGTGAGCGAGGTCCTAAGATTTTGGCTTTTTGGTGGTCCGAAGACCGTTGCTGTCTAAACATTGATAATATATGGGCCTGCTGTAGCCACAAAAATTCGTAATGGAGAATGGAAGATAGCGTTGATCAATATCCGAGGCATGGTGAGTAGAAGAAAGGAACTGTGAGTATCGTTTATCGTGCATCAATATAAAAAGTCGTTCAGCTGTAGCACCCCTTCGATGCCCAGCTGCAACACTACCAGAAGAAAGCATGAGGAACGGGATACTGCCAGGTTTTTCAAGTCTAGACAGGGGAAATCGAGAGGCAGAGGTTGGTTTCAAATCATAGACCTTCCGGTCAGTAAATTCGCGCTCTGACCACAGCCATCTCACCGCAAAGAAGGATTACATACAGGAGATTTGTATTGCCAACTGACATGCAACGGAACAGTTGGCAAACAACTGTTAAGCTTGTTACAGAGAAGGGATATGTCCTGCACTATACATTGCGGTAGTTTGTCACATTTTATTCACGTCAATTATTCGTCTGTTGGTAAAGATGTTTTCCTTGTTTTGTTCAAAGTGGCCAATGCAGGGATGTATCTTTGGTCTAACACACGGATTTACAACCGATACGCAAGTTTCGGGTACTGTTGGTATTAATCACCTTCGTTGACACGGGCTTCTTAGTCCCCCCATTTTCGGTTAGTGGCGCTGCAGTATATAGCTTTTATTCAATCTGTGTCATCCATGTTATCAATTACCATCGAAATGCCCTGAAATACAGAACCTCAGTGTGCTTGTAGAAGGCCAGCATGGGATCCCCTTTCTTTCCTTTTTTCACGATGACGTGCTCCGACGGACTGAAATTCTGAAGCTTAGAAAGACGGGCCATATTGGGATCTGTCATGACTACTTTGACCAGCAAGATGCACGTATATTATCATTCTGGTGGGTGGCATACCCTGGGTGGCGACTAAACCCGTAGGAAACACAGTTAAGTGATAGAGTCGAGTTGGTGCTTGGCGTACGGAGAATGGGGAGTGTCGTCTCCTTCCGGTCAGTAGTAACTTTAAGTACAAGCTACTTAGAGGTGACCTGCCGCATATCACTCATAAAGTCTTGAGTGAATCATTTGGCTATCGCTTGCCGATACAGAGTCTCAGTGAAGTATTGCCATTCCTTTCAAGGGTACGCAGCTTGAATCCGATTTTGCCGTTGTGTGGGTTTAGTGATTAGTTCGCCTCCCCTCAAGAATACAGATGTCGGCACTGAGGAATTTCATTCAACTTCAGCGAGTTTCAGTAGCTCAACAGCCCGGAAACCACTGGAAATATGCAACCATGCTTATGACGATTATTGGTTGAAGAACGAATGGAAAAAGGACAGCGTTTAGGACTGTCTATCCAAACCATCCAACTCCACTAAATTAACACGATATTGCCGAGGTGAGCGGATCTCATCAACGCTAGAAAACATCTACCAGTAAGGGCCACGATGGCGCACGCATATCTCTCAGTCGCATGATCATCAGGAGCCTAAATGCTGATGGGTCGCAAAGGCCCAGGAGATGTGGAAGGCTCCTGCTTGAAACAACAACATCGCCGTAATTTCAGCTGATTTGGTCGTCTAGCGAAAGAAACGAGTGTCAACGATACAGTATGCGAAAAAGCCGGAGCGGCAATTCATTCGCAGACGGACTCCCACCCGCCTTATTTATAGATGCTCATGGTCGTCGTCATCATTATCGTCCACAACAGCATCTGTAAAAACCACGTACATGCTATACACTGGTTATAGCTACCACAGTTTCGTTCGCCGATGATTTAGGGAGGTGGGACAGGTATTTACGGATTGAAACCGGTGGCTGATTTAGTTGATGCATGAGTACAGGGGTAATTTGGGCGAGCTATGTGTTGGAGGCAATAGCTTGGATACATAAGTGCCACCGGGAATGCAACTGGGCCATGTTTGATGTCGTCTTCAGTCATCAATATATCTTGTCTCGGGTCCTTCATCCAGGAAGATGGTAGTGACCAGTGCAGCCGAGTTTGCTGGTAATGGCTTTCACAATTCGGTGTCAAGTAGTTGTTTAACCTCCCCTCGTTTCCATCCTTCACGTGGTTTCGCGAATAGGGCTCTTCATGAGAGTCGGCCAACTGTCATACGGAACACGTCAAGCCAGCGCAATCTATGGGGTGTTAGCAGTTGACCCATCGTGGGTGCATTAGTTTTTCCGAGAACCATTCGACATACTTCGACATTACTGCTCCGGCGTCCCCATCAAACTCGGTCAATGCTTCGAAGACATCGATGGTCGAATACTGAGTCTTTTGGTGCACTCGACCCGTAGCGGCTAGGTTTCTAACCTGTATAATAATATTGAGCGAATCGCAGGATTGTAAACTCGACGCTTGATGGATAAGCTGGTGTCACGCCTACTCCACAGGTAATGTAGATTCATGAAAACTGTAACATGAAAATCTGGTTGAAAACATCATCTTTGACGAAAGCACTGGGATCGCTGCGACTGTTCAGGTAGGCAAATTTCTCCACTACCTCTATCGGTTCATTTGCAAGCATGAGGTTATGATTCGGTCCCACCCAGTCTTGCAGCAGTACTTTACGCTTTGCAGGTGTGGAGCGGATGCCGAACCGTCAGAATTATATGGGTGCATTAGTTTTTCCGAGAACCATTCGACATACTTCGACATTACTGCTCCGGCGTCCCCATCAAACTCGGTCAATGCTTCGAAGACATCGATGGTCGAATACTGAGTCTTTTGGTGCACTCGACCCGTAGCGGCTAGGTTTCTAACCTGTATAATAATATTGAGCGAATCGCAGGATTGTAAACTCGACGCTTGATGGATAAGCTGGTGTCACGCCTACTCCACAGGTAATGTAGATTCATGAAAACTGTAACATGAAAATCTGGTTGAAAACATCATCTTTGACGAAAGCACTGGGATCGCTGCGACTGTTCAGGTAGGCAAATTTCTCCACTACCTCTATCGGTTCATTTGCAAGCATGAGGTTATGATTCGGTCCCACCCAGTCTTGCAGCAGTACTTTACGCTTTGCAGGTGTGGAGCGGATGCCGAACCGTGAGGCAGAATTATATTTTCTTAATAACGTTTGCATTATGACGATGTCAGATCCACGAAAGGCTATGCAGTCTGCGTACTCGATATCTGTGAGCACTAGAGGCTGGTAGTGAGTCTTTCACAATCGTATCAGTGACGAATTTGAAGAGGAAAGTTGAAAGAAAACAGCCTTGCCTGACATCACCTGATGCGGTGAATTCAGGTACGAGCTTCCCGTAGACATTCGCATGCCCACGGAAGTTGGCGTACAGCGCCCTAAGAAGGGTTAAGAATTTATGCGGGACGCTTTCGCTCCACAGACACTGCCATATTGCCTCACGGTCTACAGAGCCAAAGGCAGCTTTCAAGTCACGGAAGACTACCACTGTTGGTTGTTGGGAGCATTGATTTCGTTCGAGAATATGGCGGACGGCGGCGGGCCCCCACCTTTTCCTCTCACTGTTGGTTGTTGGGAGCATTGATTTCGTTCGAGAATATGGCGGACGGCGGCGGACCCGACCTCTTTCTCTCGACTTCCCCTGTCTAGGCTTGGGCAACCTGGCAGTATCCCAGTCATCCTGCCTCCTTCTAGTGGCATGGCAGCTAGGCACCGAAACGGTTACAGCTGAACGATCATTATTGCATCGAGCACGAAATTAAATGGGAGCGGATAGATTAGCCACCCGTGATGAACACCGCTTTTGGAGACCTTCGTGAGCAAGCGTATCAAGGAGAACATACCAGTCAATCTAGTCCAGTGTGCCTTGGAAATCCAGAAATATTAAAATTGTCGATTGATTGTATGCATGACGTTGTTCTCGCGCGGATTGTAAAGAGGTGTTCAACCCAGCCCCCATCAGGACAGAGCCCCACTTGCTGCTCTTGAGTTAGTGTTTCACGGGCCACCATAAGACGACGAAGCACAACGACGCCAACGGTCTCGTTATGACCGGAGTAAAACGGATATCTTTATGGTTACCACACTCACTAAGGGTCCTTTTTTTGATAATGGGCACTATCACTCTCTCAGTTGTTCGGGACAGTCGCCTTTTCCCACACGCAAGTAAACAGATTAGACAAGCGCCGATTGAGGAATTCACCCCCAAGAGGTCATCGGGACCAGAACCTCGGTGAGGTTTAAGAGAACACTTGCAGCCGTGAACCTCCGAGGCCGTAATAGTTTCCATCACCATCCAGGATTCTACGTCAGCTGTAGGTTTCAGATGAGTGGCAGCTGGTGGCCAAAATAACTGCTGTCCAAAGTATTCGGCCCACCGGTCCAGACAGTTTTCTTTATTCAAGATGGTCACCCCATTCTGATCCTTGATGGTTTCGCTCATTGGTGGTTTCCGGAGACAGGCCGCACGGATCAACTGAGATAGCCCCCCGCCATTACCGGCTTCATGAGCCTCTTCCATTTCCTTGGCCTTCCGTATCCTCCAGATTTGCGCGCGCACTCACTTTCACTCCACGTCTGATAATTCGTAGGACCAAATTACGGACAGGATCGGCTGGAATGTTTCCGAGATTTAAGCAGTGCCACTGGTCTGATATCCAGTGCCTGAGTGGATCTGATAGTGCCATGCCACAGGCGAAACTCCCAACGCTCTGCAAGCAGTTGGCGATCTCGTTCCACTCTGAAGTCACATCTGATGGTAGGGCACTTGGAAGAATCTAGAAGACGACGCTGGTGAGTTCGTCTAACATTCAGATCTACCAGGCTGTCAGTCACAAGGTGACTTTTCCGCACCTCATGCGGTCTTGGAAAAGGAACGGAGAAGCGATTCCAGACGAGTGCGTGGTCGGGATCCACAAATTTGTTGTAGGACGAACGGCAATCAACTATTGATACACGGCATCGGCAACTGATGGCGTTCTGAGCAATTTGAGTTCGTAACCGGTACGCCGTTGGAGAACGTTGTGACCAAATGACCTCGGCATAAAATCAGACTGTAGTCAGCACATAGCTGAAACAATCGTCAACCATTGTCCGTATCTACCGACTCTAACCCACGTCAACCGCCTAATTGAGCCTACCATTTGTACATTCAGAGTTTCAGTGACCACAACGATATCTGAGCTTTTAGCTCGCCGCAACAGGGCATTCAGTGCGTAATAAATATTATCTTCGGTGACGTCAGATCTACAGTCGGTTGGGGCGTACAGGGCTACGGTAAACAAAAATTGGCCAACTCCCCGCTTTTGAGACTCCTCAGAATTCGCCAGTCGAACCACACAGAGGCAACTATCAACGGGTACCCAGTATTTTTCGCCTTGTAACTTAGAATGATACCCACCCCTACACACCCTATCGCAACAGCCTCTAGATTGCCAGACCGATATAGCTTCCTGTGTGATGCGGAAGACGTCTTTAATGCGTTCTCTCGGTGCTCAGTTGGCTTGGTTCTTTGTGGGAGTCAAACTCCTTCCTAATGACCACTATGACCGCAGGTGTGGCACCGGTGTTTTCTGAACGGACAAAAGCGGCATAATGTCAGTCACCACAAGACTAATACGGTGTAGAAAACTTTTTGTATTTGAGATGGGGGGCTTCTTAGTAAAACGATGCACCGTGTCGTGTGACCCAGATGATGCTTGGCCGATCATTATGTTGTCCTGGTTCAACTGGATTTGACGGTGATATTCAGCACTGAGCCCCTTTAAGGTTTTCTTTTGGTTATGTTCAGTTTTGCGCGAAAATCTCTGGATGTTTGCATGGTGAGAGAACTAGATGCCATATCGCTGTGCTTGCAGCGATCGCATTCCCGGTTGACAAGCGTTGCAAAACCGACAAATTCATCATCTTTCATGTCCAAGTTGAGGCGTTGGTGTCGGATTTTGAACAAGGACATGTTGTCCCCAAGGGTTTGCGTGAGGGTCTGGATAGTCCTGTCGAAGCTGAGATCATTGGGTTGTTTAGGAATTAGGTAATTCGTGTATCGGTTATGTCCACGTGTACCAAGTTCCCGCAGTAACAACTGTACCTTCCATAGCTCCTCTCGCCTGGCGAAATCAACTTTGAAGATATCTTCGTACCTTTTGAACAAGACTCGAAAGTTTCATCTGCATCCGCCTCAAAAATAAATTCCAATAGAATCGGCAATACAGTCTGCAGTTGAAATTGATGGTTGATTTATGCTGCTGTCTGCAAGCTGAACACATTTTTGGTCAGGGTTTCTATGAGTTTCAGCTACGTGTGCTCAATTTGCTTTGACTGCTGCAGTTGCGAATGCTCAGATAGCTTTTGCTCTATTCTAAAATTAACCGATGTTGGTCAACTGAAGTCAACATCGTGGGATACCCATCGGCAGTGCTGTAGTTGTGGTAGCTAGGTGATTTAGAAAATTGTTAGAACTCACTGTATTGCCTTGCGTATTCTGAGTGCTGTGGCGGTAAATCCCAAGGAAAAAGACAAAGGAGAATGGATGAAGAATTTTCATATTGAGAATATATACTGAGAATATAAGAAAGAGTGAAGCAACTCAGTTGGCTACAACAGAGGAAATGATACCGTAGTGAAATATTGCAAAACATCAAATTGTTAGTGGGGGCCTGACCGTCCAAACAAATATTGCCTATTCCAAAAAGGTGCTTGCATCGAATGTAGTAACCACATGGGCGTCATTTGAACTTCGATTGTGACAAAGCCTCTGGCCTTACGGCGGCAGGCGAAGCCTTGGCCCTTGGGTATTAAGCGTCAGCCCTATGGTACTGAGGTGACTGAGAATCTTCTAGAGGTCGCCACATAAAATGGTGATGTAGAAGATAATTGGAGAAAGATGGAAGAATTAATACTCACAGCCTTTGATACTGTCTACCCGAGATCGCTCGGACACCCTAATGAACGCTGGATCTCGTCACAATCAGGAGCTTTGCATCATCATCATCATCATCATCATCATCATCATCATCATCATCATCAAAGACAGCAACATCAGTGTTGCCACTGATGCTTCACTGCCGTACAACCATAAGGTTTGTCTAGTTTGTATGTATATATAATTGTATTAAAAGCCCTACGGAGAAGAGAAGAGCAAAAGAGTGGTTGAGGGAGGGAACTTAGTGCTGGCCTATGCCAAGCATAGTGAGGTGCTTACACCTCCAACCGCTCAGTCAGACAATCTGGAAAGAAACTGACAGCAAGAACGCCACTGACATCGATTAGCCACCATTTCTTGCAACGTCTCCAGCCAAGCACAGACGGGGTCACGGGGACCCCATCCTGGAAGTCGCACAACACCAACAACACCCAAACTCTTCGTGATCTCTTTCACGCCTTTCTGCCAAGTCATGTGCTGTCCACCTCGCGGTTTGCGCCATCCTGAAGGAGGCACGGAGAACAACACTCGTCTCGGTAGACGGTGTTTCGGCATGCGTAGCACATGACCGAGCCATCGCAGTCGATGATGCTGGATGTTTTCCCGGATTGAGGTGCCTGCAGCACAACCAAATACCCGTTTTCTAATCGCCTCGTTACTGACACGCTGACGCCATCCACAACCAGCCACGCTTCTGAGGCATCGGTGGTCGAAAACCTGAAGACGCCTCACATCATCTGTCCGCAGAGGCCTTGCCTCGCACCTATACAGCAACACAGCTCTTACTGTAGCCTGGTACACACGACCCATAAGATCCAGTGAGATGCCTTTTTGACGCCACAAGTGACGCAAATTAGCAAACGTGATTCGAGCCTTTGAGATTCTTGCACTGACTTCATCAGACGCACTTCCATCAGAGCTAATACAACTACCGAGGTGTGTAAAGTTTTCCACAATCTCCAGTGGTTCTCCTTGAATTGTAAGGGATATATTCGCAGATGGCATGTTCTGAAGCAGAACTTTGCACTTTGAAGGTGCAAGTCGCATGCCAAAAGATGGTATGATGGTGGTCAGTTTATTCAACAGGGCCTGTGCTTCGCTATGGTCTTCAAAGATGAGGTCGATGTCATCTGCGTACTCCAGATCGACAAGGCTCTCGCCAGCAACAATCTGAACACCGGGGTTTTGAAAACCGTCCAGTGTTCGCCTCATTATTTCATCGATGACGAAGTTGAATAAGAACGGGGAGAATGGACATCCTTGTCTGACATCACTTTTTGTAGGAAAGCTTTTGGAGAGCTCAGCATACACCCTCACTTGCCCAGAAGTATGAGAATAAAGAGATCGGATTATGTT
>NW_008751800.1:162332-167800 GCF_000715545.1 Opisthorchis viverrini
TACAGAGGGAATCCAGCGTACGCGCAAGAGCCACCTGTTGACCTGCTTGCTTCAGTGTGCGAACATTGAAGGTGGCTAAGTAGACAGGCTTCCGGGTTTGAAAACAGACTTCGAAGTGTTTAGGGTTGTAACCGAACTCGGACGTGCAGAAGCTGCAGCTGAGTGTGATGAAGGCGAGCAAAACACCGCAAGGCAGCGGTGTTCGGCCGGAACTGCAAGTACATTACCTTTTTTTACGGAACACGTCGCCATACATGTTCCAACCCCCAACCTGGAGGGCCAGAAGACTGTGTTCGTCGGACCTTTACCCATGGACCAACCTGGTATGAGAGACTCTGTGAGCATCGTGTGGAAACTCCCCAGTATAGCTCAGTGGGTCGCCGAGGTACACAAACCGCCACACCACGGTAAGGTCCAGTCTCTTCGTGACGGCAGGAGCTCTGATTAAAACACGAAAACTATACCATCAACACGACTGTGATAGCACGCAAAGATCACTTGAACGCCGAATAATGAAGATTCCGAGGAGTGATAAAGCGCTGGTGGATCAAAAAAAGCCTTAGAAACGGAGAGAGCTTCTCTAACGAAAAAGCAGTCACACCCTGTTTCGTCTAATGCGGTCAACTGGTCGGAGGAGGGTGAAACGATCTTTGAGAAGTATGGGACGAACAGTGTGACTGCGCCACTCCTTCCATCGACCAACAGCGGTCGTCTTTCTCTGTCTGTTGGTCGTCAGAAACTGTGGCGGTGTCTGGCGATGAAGAGTGTCCCTCCTAAATTTCTTTATAAAGGCTCTATATACCTTTAGCCGTGTATGCGTAGTTGCCTCGGGAAAATTTTCTGGTGAGTTTACGACACCCAGGGTTATCAGGCAAGGATCTCCTCTGTCGCTCTTTCTCTTCAGTCTCATAATTTTTGTGCTGGTTTAATCTTCTTTAGCTGCGTCTAATACCTCGGTGATTGAAATACTCGCGGGGCGTTCGCTCACGGACACTGAGTACGCCAATGATATTGCTCTTCTTTGGTCAGGCGCTTGTGAAATGCAAACTATTTCAAATAACCTAAACATTTCCGCTGCATATTCTGGCGTTTGCTTGTAACGTGTAAAATTTTGAAGTTTCACTTCAAAAGTGGTTGAGATCCGACCCAAATCTCATGGTGGGAACTGACCGGTTAAGTAGATAAGTTCGTTTGTCTGGGCAGCTGCAATAGTTCCGGCGGACAGGAAAAAGGCGGAATAATTCCCTGATATGAGAGGGTGCTCGGTATTCGCACAATAAAATTGAATTTTCGAAAGCTGTGACGTGTCTTTGATGGACTAAAGCAATCGGGCACTTGATTTCGGAGTACAAGTCCAAACTTTTAGCCCCTTTAGGTATCCCGAGGTCTCAGGGGTACTGGAAAATCATCCCACCAGATTTTTCCACCAGAGGTATGATTGCTTCAGCGGCCAATGTAATTTGGTGAGCTGCAAAAACTTCTATTCTGGTTGCAAAGGTTTTCCGACTACGAGCATTGTGCAGCCAGTGGGTACCGATTGAGAGTGATAGGGCAGCTTTTTTCCAACTTCCGGCATTCGTTATGCCGACGTGATATCAGCTTGACTTTTATGGATATAGTGTATAATGCTGCGGTCCGATCTGTCCTACCTCACTGACCAAAGACGTGGTCATTGTGCGCAGCTATCTGTTTGGCGACACTTGTCTCGGAAGCATAGGGTGAGTGTAGCGGAAACACCAGGTCAGTATTGTTGAATCAGGGGGCGAGATGGCCCAGTGGTTAGAACGCGAATCTACTGGCCTCTCGAATTTCCCTGTCTAGGCTCGGACAACCCGGCAGTATCTCAGCCCTCATGCTTCTTCCACGTCGCATGGCAGCTAAGAACCGAAAGGGCGTTACGTCTAAACGATCACTATTATATTATTGCTGAAGCACGCCAAATGGAAAGTCCATTCTCCTCCATAGGTGAACTGGTCCTACTGCATAGGTCATAATGATTAGGCCATGTACACCAGAGGGCCGTCTGTCTCGTAGAGCCCTCTTCGGATAGAGGCGATCGAAAGTTGGTCAACCCATGATTTGGCGACGAAGCATGACAGGCCTCATCCATCAATCGATCCACGTTGGTAACTGTCGTCTCGCGTGGGAGCCGAGGAAAGAGACAAGCCAAAGACTAGTGACCCTTACAGATATAGATGTCACACAGCCAATGACGGTCTTATATCTGGCTATCGCCTTGACTGTGCAGCTCTCATTCACCTCCTTACTGGATGGACAACCAACTGGCGTCAGTGATTTGATTGGACGATCTCCCCTGGGCAGGTGCCTCTCATTCTCTTATCTTCAGTGAACGAAATTGTAGCAGCCGGGACCACTGCACTTCAGTACACGTTTCGTGAGCTCAAAAACCGAGCTGAACTGAAACTACGCCACGAATACTGAAGACTGACCATCTCAGTTCTTCTTGACTTCTTTCGGCGCTGTATTGTGAGATTGCATGGTGAAAAATTGAATGCCGGATAAGTTCGTCAGTATGATGAAGTTGTTGTACATTCACATCTGTGCAAACGTGGACCTACGGTAAACTTTATTGACGCCTCAGCATTTCGAGCGGAGCAGGACAATGGTGTCTGTTATCCCCGTTCTTATTCGGCGTTTTCATCTCCACGTCGTCAGGGACATGATGAGCACTGTAACGAACAACGGTGTAGAAATACTCCTATTTGAACCAACCGGATATTTTAAATGTGCGGATGAAATAGTCCTGGTGTGTTACTCAACACTGGAGGGCGCAGAACACTTAATAAATCGATAGATTCTGCCATCCTATTTGGTTTTATTGTCTACTCCTAGGAGACTAATCTCTAGCAAGGTTTTACTGTAGCTGCGATCTGAAGAAGTTTCCGGTCATCGCCAAAGATGTCACAGATTTTACCGCTCCCTCACTTGTAGATTCGACGAGATAGCCGTCTTTCGTGCATAACACCATAGTGTTCCCATAATACGAAGTGATTCTGAAGGGTGATTGTCCCGGTGGAGGATGTCTACGGACAAACTTGCTTCTGTCACTGCTAAGAAAAATGGCTCACATCAAAACTAGCGTTCGATATCGTGTGTTTGGAGCTGGCTGTCAGTGTTAACCTCTAAGCTGTTCATAGAGATAACAACTATCGTTTGGTCATGCCCTTCCTGATCCCACGTAGAGCTGTCAACTTGACGTGATGGGCTTGAGCATTGCGACGATCGGCACTGCTCCAGGCGGAGTAGGATACAGGGGACAGAACGCCTTGTTGTTCAAGCTGTTGAAGTTTGCCATCTACCAATGGGAGGGAAGCCTACGGAACTGGTCTCTGTGGGCGAAAGACTGGCGTATCACCTGGCATAGGGTGGAGGTTGTTGTGTCTTAGTGTACTGACCGAGACCGGATTGGAAAACAACTGAAAATCGCTTGATAAAATCGGATGCATGATCTGGATGCGCCGTGATAGACTGAACTGCATTGCAAATGACACTAATTGGAGTGTCGGCTGATCCGTATATACATATATATATATATATATATATATATATATATATATATATATATATATGGTCACTTTTCTATAGATCGCCTGTTGTTCGGAGCATTGAAGTTGTGTCCAAGATTTCGTCTTCTTACTATTTCGCTGCACTGAGCGTTGGGATCAGACAACATAGCTGGGGATAGAATACCGTCACAGTCCGCTCATATTATCGTTTGCTCACCGCGTTATCGAAACATACCATATTTGGCGACGCAAGATGGAGGCAGATCAACTCAAAGTAATGCTTGAGCAACAACTGCAACCCATAAAAGTACGTACTATCAACCACATCTTTGGCTTCACCGGCTGCGTCGAGCGTCCCACAGTCGGTTGACGGAATCACTAGCAGTATCAACGAGTTTTGCCATGAACCCTCGGCTGGCATACCGTTCGATGCTTGGTTTCGTCGCTATAAAGATCTGTTCAGGGTCGACTTTTCAATCCAGGATGATAGTTGGAAGGTTCGCTTCCTGCTCCACAAACTTGGGCCCACAGAGCATGATAAGTAAGCTAACTATATTCTTCCAAAGGACCCACGTGACTTCAATTTTGACGAAACGGTTCACACGCTTTCACAAATATTTGGCAAGCAAACGTTAATTTTCAACATCCGAATAAATCGGTCTCAGTATTTTGTTCCGAAGCAAAACAAAGGCCCAAGACCACCTCCGCAATGTTGGCACTGTGGAGCATGGCAAGCAGCATCGGTGCCGTCAGTTTAAGTTCGTGGGACACAAAGATGGGTACCGTCAGTCATGGATGCACACGGCCTCTGGTATTTCACAGCTGTCATCATGCGTCTGTTCCAAACCGAAATCGAACCCTGTTGGATCCTCTCTCAGTTAGCTGGCTACTTTCTAGATCAACACATCATGTCACCGAAAGTATCTCACAGTCACCGTCAGTGGTCATCCAGTCCGTCTACAGTTGGGCACTGTGTCGGACATTACCATAGTCTTGGGTCCACACTACGCAGGACCGATAAGTGTCCTTTTTGGTTTTGATTCACGCTTGTTCCCAGTGACCCAAAATCATTCCCGTGTTTTCTCCAACAATATTTAGTACACCGCATGTGTTACTCTGCATTTCCAGCCAACTGGCTTAGAGGAGTCCATCGTTTCATAAAATGGTTCGCAGTTCACCTCCACTGAGTTCCGCGAGTTTTGTACTCGACATGCTATAACACACGTTCGTCCACCACCGTACCACCAACAATAGAATGGTCAATCAGAGAGGTTCGCTGACACATTCAAGAGGGCCTTGGTTGAAGCTTGAGGGTAGGAGACATCCGTCGAAGCCCTTCAGAGATTCCTGTTTGTGTACCGAACGACCCCGAATGATGCTTTGGCGAAACACCAGTCACCTGAAGAGGCACTCATGGGCCGTAAGCTGAGAACTGTGCATTCTTTTATGTTGCCAGCAGTCTAATGAATCAAAGTTCCTACCGGTGGCTGGTGGAGGTCTATTCAAGGTGGGAACATCCGCACTTGTCCGTGATTATCGCCCGTGACACGATGCGTGGATTACAGGTCGTATCTTGCGCAAAGGTGGTAGTGTGATGCATGACGGGTCGGTTGGTCAAGACACTTGGACCAGACACCAAGACCAACTCTGCTTTAACAGCACGCCGGAAACTGAAGTATGTTCAGGTACCGTACCGTTGGACATATTGCTCGACACTTTTGATCTGAAAGGAGCAAGTGTGATCGGCAGCTCAGCTCATGATCCAGCACTTCTTCCCAGGGGATGAACAGATCATATATTTTGATCGAGTGTGTCAACAGAATCGACAGAAGGTGAGGGCTCCCAAAGGACATTTCAAAGAGTTAAAATTTATTTTTTCTTCTGAAGCATTCCGACAAACATCAAGACGATATCAAGACAATTGGGGGGGGGGGCCCAGGG
>NW_008751800.1:168118-234730 GCF_000715545.1 Opisthorchis viverrini
ATTGGGGGGGGGGGCGCCCAGGTGGGGTTTAAACCCGTCCTCGACATGATAGTCCATGAATTTATCCAATCCGTCATTGGGACCAGTTAATATTTTTTTTCGGGATGGGGGTGGTAAAACTACTTCCACTGCGCGTCAGTTCAAGCTGATAGCAGTCGAAGAACGAGCGTATTAGATGCAACATATCGAAAAATCCTACTTTGGCTTTCAAATAATTCATGGTTGTTTGCAGCGAAGCACCAGTGTTGTACACCAATGTAATGCTGTAGATGATGACGATGATGCTTAAAACTGACGCACTAGATATCGCCATAGCTGTTAGTTTAACTCTTTGTTTTCGAAAACGTTGTTCTTTGTTAAATGGCGTTGTTTTATTAGAAAGAACCTTATACAGTCACTGATTGGCGACCACTAAATTGACACACCTTTCCCGTTACCAACCAACAAAAACTCTTTTGGCTTGGCTTGGGTGATGCAATGATTCCGCACAATTCGTTTATTAGAAGCGTATTCCTCAATCCATTAAGAACTTGCTCTATTGCTTATGGTAAGAGAGCGAAGCCTTTTAGACCGAGCCCGTAAAAATTTATCTAGACGAACAAACCGACTCTGGGCTAACCACCTAACTTCAAAACGTACTGTAAGACTGGAAGCTCCAATTTTTCAAGGCGGCAGTTTCATCTGATATGGTTTGGGCTGAAAGTATTTACCTGTTTGGCATGTGTTTGGCTGCATCTATCCGTATCCGTCAGTCTTCATTCCTAGGTTCACTAGATTCACCCAATACTAGCTTAGTTTTTAGCTGCTTGAACGATTACCGGTGGACGAGTATCCTTTAGCGGACCGTATTGTTGTAACATGAAGGTAGTGTTGTGCCCGGTTGGCAGACGATGGCAGTCGAGGCTCCGGTTAGGCTATTTTCTGGTCCGTGTTCGTTATGGAGTGCCGATTCCTTGGCTGAGCTGACTTCACGTTGTATTAAAGACTATTCCCAGTACCGTTATGTTTATTTTACATGCATGCTATCGTCTTGTTTTTATAGCTTTTTTATGTCCGGGGAGGACCAAGGACCTAGCCACCGCAGAGCTGTTCCCCGTCCTTCAGACTTTCGTTTTGGCAAGGAGATTGGCCAGGGTTCCTTCTCGAACGTGTACGTTGTTCGAGAGATAGCCAGCAATGCGGAATTCGCTATGAAAGTTGTCGAAAAACAGCACGTTGTGCGAAACAAAGCTGTTGAATCTGTTCACATGGAAAAGGCGGTACTGACTCGCGTAAATCATGTTTTCATCATCCGATTACATTATACTTTCCAAGATGCATCAAGGCTGTTCTTCGTACTGGAATACGCTCGAGGTGGAGAACTGCTGACTCATCTAAATCGGCTCACTTCTTTCGATCTTCCTTGTTCTCGGTTTTATGCTGCTGAGATACTGGTCGCACTGAATTATCTGCATACACAGTCCATTGTGCATCGAGATATAAAGCCTGAGAATGTATTGCTCACTGAGACGATGCATATCAAATTGGCTGACTTCGGATCGGCGGTTATCCTCAATGATCCGAAGGTTAAAGCTCCCGGCTTTACTGGCACTCCGGAATATGTGAGCCCAGAAATGCTGTCCTCTCGTTCGTTTGCTGATGAATCCTCACCATCCTCTTCCCATTGCTTCTCTTTCGAAGATACGGCCTACCTGATGGACTACTGGGCATTCGGTTGTGTGTTGTATCAATTCATTTCCGGTCGCCCTCCATTTCGAACGGAAAAACATCATCATGCATATGATATCTTTGGGCAGATACTCGGTCTATCCTATAAGTTCCTTGATGGTTTTGACACAGTCGCCCGGGACTTAGTGCAAAAATTACTTGTTATCAATCCATTGGACAGACTGGGCAGTCCAACTAACGGCGGTCCTGTGGCTGTACAGGAACATCTATTCTTTAGCGGAATCGATTGGGGTTCTCTGCCGAATCAACCAGCTCCCATACTTCTTCCAAATTTAGAACCAATTGCCCCAAAAGATTGGGACAGCTTACCGGCAGGCTTTGATGAAGGACAGATGTACCTGTTATCTTGTGAATTCGCCTCTGCTGTTACACCAATTCCAGAAACTGAGCGCAGTCGATTGCTGTCTGCTCAGGAGCGGCAAAATCCTTACCATCGATTTGTACGAAATCGACTCATTCTCAAACAAGGAGTATTGTTCAAGCGACGAGGTCTGTTTGCTCGCAAACGGATGTTTTTGCTGACTGAGGGACCCCACTTATTCTATGTTGATATGGATGCAATGTCGCTGAAGGGCGAAGTCCCTTGGTCTAGTTTTCTTACCTTGGAATTAAAAAGCGACAAGTTATTTTTTATCCGCATTCCCAACCGGACATTCTATTTGGAGGACCCTTCTGGAAAGGCGGCTGCCTGGGTTGCCCAACTCAATGCGGTCAAACAGGCTTACTACGCGGAGCCACCGTGTGTTGTTGATCCTGTTCTCAGTGCACAGAACGGAAAAGTCGCGAAAGATTGTGCGGCAGTTGTTCAAAGTTGATTATATTGACTTCTGCATTTCTGTCATCGTTGGACTTTGTTCTAGGATGTCATTTTTATTCAGTGCACCACAGAATCCCTCAGGCTGTTTTCAACGCACTATGCATCAAATCTGTGTTAGGACTCTGTTGTCCTTTGTATAAAAATTGTAAATATCAGTGCCATGTGTATAAGAACCCTTTCGAGACACCTCTCAAATTCTGATATCTTTGGCAATATTGTAAAGAGGGCTACATTATGTCAACCCTCGTAGCTGGCTGACTCCGATTTCCGCACGTTCAATTTTTCGTTGACTGCTTTGTTTGGAGGTCCTGGACTGATTTTAGAATGGGTGGGGTTTAGTTCAAATGTACATAGTCGGGCGGTCTCACACTTGGCACATCATGTTTACTATCCAATAAAACCTCTCACTGTGTAACGTTTTGATACTCAAGATGTGAGACTGTCCACTTTGATGCATCAACCTTTTTCCTGGAATTTTGTTTTCAAGGCGTCGCGGACAAGATGGACAAGGTCGCATTAGCGAGGCAGTCACATGAACGTCATTGATTTATTGAAACGGCCCGGTTTATTGATATATATTAGTCCACTCATCTGGTTGACAATGCATTCCGATGGACTAGTGGCTGCAGGTATTTTTCAAAGATGGTCGGCATTAGAGTTCTGCTTTCGGAATACTCGAACCTGTATACCGACTATGTGGTATCCAGACCAAGTATGTACGTTCGTTGATTCCCACTGACCGCCGGAGCTCGGGATAGCCCAATAGTTAACGCGTGAACTTACTGACCGGTAGGTCGATGCTTCAAACCCACCCTGGTATCTTGGCTGCTTCTGTCTAGGTTAGAGCAACCTGGCTTTACCTCAGTCCTCGTGCCTCCTTCGTGGAGACATGGAAGCTAGGCACCGGAAAGGTGTTACATCTGAACGATTGCTACGATTATTATTATTCTCACTAATATTATTACCATTCCCCGGAATTTTGCGAATATGGCTCTATTTTTTGGAAAAACGATGATACGGATATATATTCTACTCTCGACCTGTGGTAATTGATTTCGCGAATTGGTAGTAGAATCGCTATCGGGGTACACTGTTTTCGAGGAGTTGAGAGCCCCTACTTCTACGTCGTTCATCAAACCTGACCTAATCGCTGTTCGAGATCGCCGTGCAACTGTAATAGACGTCAGCATAGTCTCGGATGGGCGTGGAGTGATAGTGTGGAATGAGAAGAAGCAGAAGTATGGTGCTGATGAACATTCCCTCGCCATAATCTCAGCCCTACATGCCATCGGTTGTGATATCGACTTTTTGGTTCACCAACCGATGATCATCTCTTATCGAGGGATCTGCTTTCCTCAATCCGCTAAGGCTGTTATTGGACTGGGACTTCCTAAGGTCGCAGTCAGTGACTTGTGTTTGCTTGCCATTGTGGGCTCCCTGCGTACTTATGACACTTTTATGCGTGGCACATGGCGCTGAAGGTACATTTTTGCCATTTAATCTCACCCCAGACCCAGTATGACGGTCACTTTGTGCCTGATGTGCGAGTCTTGACTGTGCTAGCGCATACTGCGCCTTGAAGAGCATTCACCATTGTTTGTCCTTTCTTTGGTTGTTAGTCTTTAGACGCCTGTTCCCATACCAAAATCTTTACATACTTTGGGATTCACCTCATCAGACTGGCACTGTCCTTGGCATGATTTCGAATGAGACGTTTCTCTCTTTTCTCCCATATTCTCCTGTTACTCTTTCGCATTCATCGCTTGCATTCACTTTTTATGTTTGTGACCATGCTCTTCAAAAATAAATGATAATGAAGTAGAGGTTCTATGCAACCACCAGGCGTGGGTCATTCCCTAGTCGAGTGTGTGACTACTTCCACTGTTGGTGTCTGTTCCGCCATGCTTGCTTTTGACCAAAGCCAGTCAACTTTGCTATTGTACCGGTATTCGGAAACCCGGATCACTGCAATTAAGTGAGCCATCCGATTATAAGGATGGTCGAAATATAGAAACACGTGGTAACGATCTCATTCTCCTTTCTGAAACCACAAATTTAGTAACACGGTTCGTAGCGTTGGTCTACTACTTCCCGAACGATCAGTTTCATTTTGTTTTTTGTGGCTGCCTCAATGCAATCAGTTGGTCTGTTTTTGTTTAAACGTCTAGTTTTTGCACTCGATAACCTCACATTTCACTTTATTATCTCTATCATTTTTAGTACTTCATCAAAACTGAGTATTCATTTGTTCCAGTACTACGTGACAAACAGGCTTAACAAATCAGGTACTTATTATGTGGTGCGACCCACTTAGTCACTTTTGAAGTTTTTACTGTGCGGTATTAGCATTGATTAAACACATCAATAATGCCTTCTCTGAAGACAGATTTGCGAGCAATTTATATTACTTCGGGAAGTCGAAAACGCAGTACTGGTTGGACAATTGATACATAAATTCGGTACACTGAACCCAACTACTGTTGGGCTCTATCTATAACGGCACCTGCGACACTAAATTGACCTGTAACAATTGTACCTCCGTCTACTGGCCAACTGGCTCATTAGTGTTGTTATAAACAAGAGTTTTAGTAATTCCATGCTAGCCAGTTTGGCCTACTTTTTGTGCATGCTGACATTAGTCCAAAGGGCTTCTTGCAAGGGATTTACCTGGCAGAATTGGTTTAGGATCGAAACTATGGTGACCGGTACATGATGTCCCTGTAAAACGTGTACTGCTTCTCTGATGGGAGGTACTCTAGAAGAGTGCCAGATGATTTGTCAGATGAAAGCTCACAAAGGAACTGGTCATTGTCGACCAACAAGTGATCAAGGAAACTAAGACGTGATGAAGTCGAGTTTTGACTGTCAGCTTACTCTAACCTATCCTCTCGCAGCAAGCAGCGTCCATTTCAGCTTCCGCCGACCGTGACCATGCTTGCAAGGTGAGTGGGTGGACTAAAACAGCATGAAGAAACTGCAGTGACGTTGTGCTCCGCCCCAATGCGTATCACCTTTTCTGTTAAACTCCTGCTCCAGGTTATTGTGTACAGCGCACTGGTGGGGTCATACACTAGAATCTGCACCGATTTACACTTTTTAGTTTGGACTGCTTGTTCCTACTTGCTGCGAGCCAGTATCACCAGATATCCATGCTTCTAATTGTTTGGCATCATACACCACGTAACCATCTTCCCGTTTGACCATTGGTCCTTCCATTATTTTCAGTGCAATCCTAACCTTTCCAATAATTTAGTCTTCCAGTTGGTAGATGTACGATTCGTAGTGGTAGGGTTGCTGTACTATACTATTCTCATTAGGTTGACAGTGCTCGCTTCCTGGTTCCACTCATCTCACCTCACTGCATATTTCTACCTTATGGAGTCACTCAGTCTTGTGTCTTATCGGGATTATGAGATTGTTCTGTTTTTATACGAGTAGGATGTCGGGGGAACTGGGTCACCTTTATTTTACCATTTGTCACTGGAAATGTGAGGATCCTTAAGGTTTCTTGGTTTCCTGGTTTATGGGATGGTCTACTTTTTCATTTTGTTGGGATCAGCATCGTGTGAACAAAGTAGGTTCTTCGGCTCCGATATCATTTTGGCACGCAACTGTCATACAGTTCGGCTGTGAACAAGGCTGAATTACTTCCAGATTGCTGAAGCCCGGATAGGAGCCGTCGGAGTTTTAAGCGGTGATTCACCCTTCGTACCTTTCGATGTGTTCGGATTTGTTTTCTCGTAACAACCCCCGGGGCATGTAGGCCCTTGTTTTTGCTTTCATCATCAGCTCCGTTTTTGGCTTCCTCACTTCCCAATGTCAGCACTTTCCAATGTTTGCTAACTAGGCACACAAAGAAACACTTCACCTACAATCTTATCAACCATGGTGGGATGTCGGCTCGCATTCTGTCTATACAGAGTATTCCATATCAGACTATTGCAGCGATTCGCAATTCTTAGGTACAAAATCGTCCGTATTTTGATTGCTTCGTGGCCTACCAGGTTTCCCGAATTCGAATTTTTACTTCATAACTATAGTACCATGGTATGCATTATGAACTAAAAGTCAAAGGAATTCGGTTGTACTAAATAAGTGGTCATATTGGGGCGGGACAGAGAGCTAGGCTTTTGGTTTGTCAGACATGGAAGTGCCATGCTTGCCTTTGTTTACTCTAATCTGGTGACTACGTCCGTGCTTTGCGGTTTCCAGTTTCGCTCATCCAAACTATGCATGTGCTGATGATAGCGTTCACTAATCTCAATCGTCTCGTTTGCATGTGAGTGCGGATGGTTGATACCATGTTCTCATCATTGTCTGTTTCTTTTTCAGCCCATCCATTTTGGAACACCGTTGTCTATCGCGGCCTCTCCGGTTCGGATCATTCTAACATGATCACGTGGTGGGCTTACTTTAGTCGTGTGTTTATGGGTGTGGGCATGCCCATAGGCGATAATGAACGCATTCGGGGAGGTTTTTACCGCGGTTCACGATTTTTAAATCCACTCGCTGAATTTATGCATGTTCCACTGGATCAGATCAACTTTGTAGTCTCTGGTCTTCTAAGTATCGTGTTTGGCCTTTACTTGATGCGGCGACGCTATGCTCCGGAAAACGTCACTCCACGTGCTCGGGCGGTGATAGAAAGTATCCTGGGACTATTTCTCCTGTACTTCTGCTTTGGAAACCAACTACGGGTTCTTTTACTTCAAAGTACCGTTGCCTACATCCTAATGTTCTTTCTACCGCAATCCCGGTTGATGGCAGTTGTAGTTACCCTTTGGGTTATGTTCTACATGACCTTGGTTCATCTTTGCCGGTGGCAGTACGACTATGGTGGCTATACACTTGATATCTCCGGGCCCGTAATGGTTCAGACGCAGCGTTTGTCCAGCTTGGCGTTCAATTTAGCAGATGGCTTTGTTCTTCGTGAACGGGAACGTCGTGTGGCGACTAAGCAAGCAGCATTATCAACCACGACGGCACCTGGAAAAGTGGAACCACTGTCGAATCCGGTTTCTCCGGGTGAAATGACCCCCGCTGATTATGCACAGACTTCAATGCAATCGTTCAAGTCAATGTTAGTACGTGGATTGAAGTCGTTCACAGATGTTCCGTCCCGTCGTTTGTCCGAACGTCCTGCCTCGATCAATGGAGTATCAGTTCAAACTTACCTGAATCGCCTACTTGCTAGAACGACGCAATCATCCCCGCAACACCATGCCTCTGCACAAGCGGATTTGGTGACTCGTATGTCCTCAACTCAAATCGAGCACGCTGTGTACACTGTTCCCGGTCCAGTTGAGTTCTTTGCCTACAACTCGTACTTCCACGGAGCGTGTGTTGGTCCGTTTGTCTTTTTCTCGGAATATCAAACCTATCTGGAGGGCTACCAGAAGCACAGACTTCCTCGTATCGACTGGCGCTATGTGTGTCTGGTATTTGTACGAACTACTATCGTTGGCCTGCTATCGGCCTACTTGTCACCGTACTTCCCTTTTGACTACGTGCTGAGCGACGCGTTTGCGGTAAGTCACTGGTGATGAATTTTTGTTGTTTTATGCACCACAATTAGAACGCCGATTACGCATCATCTGCGATTTCCTTGTTTTGACACTGTATCATCAAAGTGGCCAACAGATAATCCTAATGGTGTGAACACTTTCACATGATATTTACCTCACTCTGTTACGGAAAGTACAACAATTTTTACTCATAAAGAACACCCACAGGATCAACTAAAATCGCTGTCTCATGCAGGTATTCTCTTTCGAGGGGACTTTCTTCTGCTAGAACATGACTGAGTGCGTAAAGTATTCAACGGTGTTAGGTGACTTTTTGTTTTCATCTACCTTATGAGTCTGAAGCATGACGAAACCCGTGGTGGTTTGCTTTTACTGCCATCCACTACCTGCCTTATAATTGATATCCCCATATTCAACTCCGTGTGGATTTGAGATGCCGCATACGGAAAGTCGGTAGTTGGAGTCAGTTCCGATATGAATTCTCACCAATCTGTGAGTTGTTTTTGGTAAGATATGCGGAATCCTCTTCCCCCCACTTGACAACGACTGACAGTGCTGGATTGATACACCAATTTATCAGCTCCCGCCTACAATGCGCAGCTACCTCCCCCTCCCCCTGAATCATCGGTGAACGAAACTGTGGCAGCTACAACCACTGTACGACGAGTACGCGGTTATTACAGCTGACAATGATGATGATGCTTTCACTCCACATCTATACATGCAACAGTTCTTGAGCCATAGATAATTTCAACAGCTGTTTCTTTGTAGAACTCACACAAGGGGCTCATTAGTGGCGTCGGAAGACATCTAATGAAATAGGAATAGGTCTAGCAAATCGCTAAAAGTTATTTGGTATCGGTGGCTGCTTCAGTACGGAAATTGTATTCGAGTTGACTAACTTCATCCTTTGGGTTGATTTGTTCAGATCCATAACCGTCATGTGCAAACCATTTTGGCGGGTTTCTACGAAACCATACGACTTGATACTTCAAAGATTTCGCAGCTGTCCCCGTCACCACACTGCACCTTTTGTACTAAAAAGGCATTTTTTGATACCTGGCCCTTGGTTAGTTCTCAGTTTCAATAAATTAGCCAACACGGCCACTCAAGAAAACAAAGAAGACTGAAGCTTCTATGCGTTCTCGAGTAACACGAAAACGAGCATAACACAATTCTGCCGGATTCTTTCTAGGGACAGGTGTTTTGACAATGTTTGCAGTCCATCTTTGACAGGAACTCACCATCGATCAGTACTGGGTTGGTGCGATACGGCAGAAAACAAAATCAGATACGGGTACTTGTTGACGCAGGCTCCCATGATTTTTGTGATGCTCGTCTGTTCACTTGTTCAACGGTTGACACTTCGTTTAGGCAAACTGTTCATCCCTGGACGATGGGTGACCACAGCCATTCACAGTTGGTTTACGGTGGAGTGTTCTGTCGTGCGCGACGTAGTACGCTAAGAAGGTTCGCTTGTAGAACTTGGAACCCAAGTGTTTCTGTCGTGCGCGACGTAGTACGCTAAGAGGGTTCGCTTGTAGAACTTGGAACCTAAGTGTTAGGTGGAGTTCTGCACCGATACCGCTTTATCGCCCACAGTTGAGCGCTGCTACCGCCGAGAAGCCTAGCACGCACGCGATTGGCCCAACGATCGGGCCATTTGCCGGTCCAGCATAAAGTCGAGCTCTGATTCGTCAAAAGTATTGACCCAGCAGCCAGTCGTGGTCCAGTAACCACCGAACACCGGTTGCGATGGCGCCAGGATTTCCAAAGTTTTGTCGCCGCATACAATTTATATGCGACGCACTGTACATTAGGTTTTGACCTGGTTTTGGGTGTTAATACACGTTGTGCACTTTGGTGGCTGTTTTGACAGAAACCCTATCTTGGAAGGTTCAGACCGAGAACTAAGCCGAGAAAATACCGTTCTTACAATAAGTTACTCTGTTTGATAATTTTCTTGAAGGGGGATTATGATACTTACACTGAAGTGCGGTTCATCATTTCGTCCTAGACTTACCCGCGGATGGCGAATTGTATAAAGGCTGATTAATAGCGATGGTGTTCCATGGGTTAAAGTTTAAAGTGGTTCGGTGAACTAGCACAGTAAATTGGCTGTCACTCTAGCCCCTTGCAGACGTCATCGCTTGAAGGCTTGTTAAAACTGTTGGGCTACTGTGTTCCTTTGGACAAATGATAAATGAAAGGTGTTTCTCGTGTGCTGCTTCGAGTAACTAGAATTTTTCACCGACAATGGCCCAACCTCACCAAGGGAAACAAGCGCAACTGAGTGTATTAAGGCTACTTACTTTCACGTGGTGAAGTTGGTTTTATGGGAGGGATGATTTCCTCTGGATGGGACCGGCGACCTAGCTCTAACGATAACTATGCTATCACACCGGACCGTTAGAGAGGGGTTATTGGATAACATCCGGTCAACCCATCACGTGCGCTTTTATTAGTGTTTCAGTCGGTAGGTTTAATGGTGACTTGTTTGACCTCAGCATGCTATTCACGAGCGTTAGTATCATCTGAACGTAGCAGCATCTGTGACCTGACTAATCACTATAGCTGGCATGTTGCTGAAGTTTTTGCTTACTGCCTTGTGTCGCCGAAAGTGCTGTACTATTTACGTTGATCGCCAACCGTCATAGTTTTCTTCGCTGTTGTCGACCATACACTCTCGTCAGTGACTAACTTTCAGAGTTTCTGAAAGTTATCCCCTCTATCGAAGGGATTAATGTGATGCAGCTTTTGTGACCGATGAGAAGTGCACATTTTGTGCTGGCTCGGTGTGGGCATTAATTGTGCTGGTTTTGGGAAAATAAAATCATTGAAAAAATTATTCGGCTCTAGCATAATTTCGGTGCCTAGCTGCCGTACCGCCCGAAGGAAGCACGACGGCTGAGATACTGCCATGGTTGCCCAAGCCTAGACAGGGGAAATCGAGAGGCAGAGGTCGGCCTCGAACCACGGACCTTCCAGTCAGTAAATTCGCGCTCTAACCACTTGGACCATCTCGCCCCTCGTAGTCTTACACCTAAAGAATGAGCGATCATGCATCTGATAGCCTGTTAGTATCATCCGACTTTCTATTAATCCCGACGGAACGAGTCTAGAGATCTCTACAGCGTCTCTCTGTCGATGACTGATTTCGGCTCGTCGAGTTGGCACCGAGTGTCTTCCTCCTGAAAGGACCGACGTAAGTAGGTCTTTCCAGAGAGCTGATCAATCCTGCAAAAAAAAACAACAGGAACCGAAAACAAGGAGTATAGAAGTTTATGGCAACTTCTCGGTTGCAATCTACCTTTCTCGCCTCTCCATGAATCTTTTACAGTTGATACTGGACTCGAGCTACAAATCAACCCGTTCCAAGGTGTTCCAGCTACAACTGTTCGCGGGTTGTTCAGACGAATTACTGTGCCCAGCTTAATGGACCGTAAAATCGATCGTGGCCACATTGATGTGGCATTGAATGACCCGAAAACAGATATTTGTGTGTGTTTATTGAGTAAGTTATCGGTCTTTGGTCTAGGATCAAAGAACAGAAGCCGAAATAGATCCGAATGAGGTCGAAGCTGATGAAGCGCCAAACCTAATGGTAATCGCATAGGTGAGCACAGCTAACCAGGCATCAAACCTGAGGAAGACACACACAAAGTAGTGTTTGGTTTGTGCTACCCAAAAATGTCTACCAAGCTGACAATGGATAATCTCCAGTTAAACACACGCCTTGTTTTTAGTCCCTTCTAAAGGGTATTTTGATTCAAACATCAGAAATCCCACAGTTGTTCGAGCTGAGGAGAAATCTCTCCTGAGGATTGTCTTCAGAGAAAGACAACAGCTATCTTCCGGCACTACTACTCCCCGTTTTGTATGACCAATACACCAGAGGGATGAAGACAGTAGATTGTCAATATCTTCAGACACATTACTAAAATCTGTCAATTTTACATCACAAATAGGAATAACTAGGAATGTTTGTTACGTCATATCTTTGTCAATTTTACATCACAAATAGGAATAACTAGGAATGTTTGTTACCGTCATATCTTTACTTACTACGATCACCAATATACTGTTTAGCTGTCCCACAATTACCTTTATTCATTCCTGACCCGTCATATTATTTTCTATTTACTTTTGGTACAGAAATCTGCGTTACTTGAGCGCATTCTCTACACAACCGTATCATTATTTCTGGTTCGGCAGAAGTACTATTTCGCCTGGGGTTTGTCCGAACTGGGCGGAATCAGCGCTGGGCTCGGTTACACCGGCATTTGTCCCAATACTGGTCGTCCCCAGTATGCTGGTGTGCGTAATTTTGACTTGTTCCAAATCGAATGTGGCGTTGGGTTGAAAAATGTCATTGACTCGTGGAATATTTCAACGACTCGTTGGCTTCGTGAAGTGTTCTACGAACGTCTTCCCTATTTCTGCCGCACCTTTTTGGTGTTTATTATCAGTGCATTTTGGCACGGATTCTATCCTGGTTACTATTTGATGTTCGTAACCTTCGCACTGTTCACCTTCGTTTCACGTATGTGGCGACGAGCAATGCGGCCATTTTGTCGACAAACGGTTCTCTCCTCGTTTATTTACGATATATTTACCGCAATACTTACGAATATGGTGATCAACTATGCTCAAGCCCCGTTCCACCTGCTCGATTGGTCAGCCTCTCTAATCTTCTGGTCCGCATTCAACTTTGTACCTCACTTGATTGCTTTGTTTCTTCTGTTCGTTCACTTTATTCGACCACGCCTCATGAAATCGGTTCGCTCTGGGCGGCACCGATTTCCATTTAGCCACGGACGGACGGTTGGAGGTTGACCGGGGTCCACGACCGTAACCAATAATTGCAATTTTAAACTGCATTCCCGGTTTCCCTAATCTGACCAATTCAACCTACTCCCTGGACTCATTTTTTACTCCATTTTTCCCACAATACGTTGTTTTTCAGTATATTCGTTGTAGAGGTTCATCTGCTTCTTCTTCGAAGGCATGACAGTTCTATTAGTGTCTTGTTCTCTTATTCCCATTTGTGTGGTGTTTGTTCTCTTTTTTCAGACACGCCCCCTTTCACGCAGGGCATTATCCTATCAGATATAACCATTTTTCCGTTGAAGACTTTTCCTCTTTCTTACTGTCTTTTGCGCACTGTAATTGGTTTCTTCACCTCTTGATGGTTAGACTTGCCATTGTTCGCCTTTTCCCTTTTTGAATTTTGCAATTGCTACGTCTTTTGACGTTAAAGCCTACTGACTAACGAATTAAGCTTTCTGCTCCTATCCCACCTAGATACTGGCTTTGGTCTGTTCTGTTTGTTGTGGTCATTTTAACTGTTTTTGTGTCGACCGTGACCATGTCCTTTTGTACATTATTTGCTTCCGTAGTGGTCTGTCCTGCTTAAACGCGTTTTTCATTGACATTTATGTAGGGGAGCTGTGTTCCCGCCTGCACTGTCAATTTGCTCCCACCCGCTTATCACTGTTTTTTCCAAACTTATCATTTCTGGATCATGAGAGTGCACTTATTCTAATCTCGTTTATTCTGTGCCTATTGTTTAGTTCTTCTCCTTTTTCGCATTCAGAACCTAATACTAATCTAATACTCTCGCCCATCGTCTGAAGATCATTCCCCCTGATTGTTTCTCTTTCTTAACTGCCCATCTCATAAGCGATTGCCACGGATGTTTTGATCTTGAAAACGGTTTAGGCTACTTCGTTTCCGACTGTAAAATATATTTGTCTGTAGGAGTCCCTCTGAGTTGCATTTTAATACTATTTTCTCACTTCTCTTATCCGATTCTTACCTCACGGGGTATCGGTTTCGTATGAGTTTCTAGGACATCCAGCATACAATGGCCTCCTAGCCTTTTAGCCACGAACTTATCACATGGTCACCAGTTTGTTGCCGATCAAACGTCTCAAACATTCGTAATCCAGGTTTTTGGGTTGTTGTATCATTGAAACCGATTTTCTGCTGATGGAAGTTCGTCTTGTTGTTCTTTGTGGAACCACAAGGGTTAGTGAGATATTCAGTTTTCAGTGAACAGTTTCTATTTGAGAGTTGCTTGATGATCATTTACGGGCCTTTGAGTTTCTGTCTTTTCTGGATCTCTGCTCTCCAAAGTCTTGATTACTACAGCGATATATTCCTACTTCGCTCTTCACAGTTGACGTCCAAGGGCGTGTTGAGTTTGAACTGACAGAATCACTAATATCGTAGGACTGGGATAACCAGTGCATTCGAAGTCAACCCAAATAGGGATCTAGCGTTTGTTGCACTGATATTCTGATAGAGGTCTAAATGCAGAGAACTACCTCTACGTTTGTTAAGATGTCCGACCTGATGCATGTTTGCCCGCTGTTCTATCTGAAGCTGAAATCACCAGTCTAATGCACGAGATCAAACAAACATTTCGAAAAGTAAGCTGGATGTCTTCCCGTAACTGAATGAGTGGTTTACAGGTTATGGAAAGCTGGTATCTTTGGTCTAGTGGGCCATTCGGTTTAAAGATACTGATGGACCACTTTCGTCTGCCCAGGGTGGGAATACACGTCAGTCTTCTAAGATTACCAGTAGAGTTGCATAAAGATAACCCAGGAGAATGGTTATGTCGGTGGCCAGTTGATCCGCGTTGATTGAATCGGTCGCCTTTGAGCCTACACAATCTCTTTCATCAGTTTGGTTTCTGTAGATTTGCCCGCATTGATAATAACCTGACCAAACGTCATCCTGTCGACCGAAGCATGATCTGTACCCGCAACTGCTTCAGTGTGTTCAGCCTGTTGACAGTCGTCGACCACACTGATTGTGGACTGTACGATTGTCAGGACTTCGCATTTTTGCTGTCCACGTGTTACAGCAACACCGATTTATCCTTTGTGGTAAACATCTCGTCGTAGGACGAATACAAGCAAGTACGTCGTCCCTGAAGGATTGCGAACTGATAGCCTGTTCTCCACTTTTGTTGTTCGCAAAAGTAGAGTGTTGACTAAGAGCGTAGCCTGTTTGGTCGGTGTGTTACGCATATCGAGGTCACCGCGAATACTGTGGAATATTGGCCGCATCGTGACCATTACAACGAAAACATTTTCTTGTTCCATGGACTTCCATACGAACTATTTAGAATTTCCGTACTATGGACATTCGTCAAGATGGCCTGTTTCGAAAATTAACCCAGCCGAACCCAGTTAATCGCACCCGAACTTCGTATAAAACCATTATGGTTTTATGTGGAAATCCTGGTTCCTCAAAACACTTCGGAGTAGACTCGGGCATAATTAAGCATCTCGTTTGGCAGCGGGATATTTCTAACTAGGGCTCAGAACCCGCAATCCACATACGAAAACACCCGTTCGGGTGTCGAGAAGTGACAACGTTTTCAAAGAACGCTGGTCTTTGTATATTTTAACCGAATTATGGTACTTGAGTATACTGTTGTTCATATCAAGATTATGCTATTCTTGTATGGACTGGTTCACGTAGCTGTTAATTACCTAATTGTTATACCCTATCCAAACTGTAAATTCAAGGGATCTGTTCTACACTGCGTCCGTACGCTGTGTCAAATTGGACAGCAGGTAGCTCTTGCCTAGGCCCTATTTACTCGATCGATGTATGTTTTCTGTTTCCGAAACAAAAATACAACACCCCAGTTCGGTCATATGCCTCAAAACACTCGAAACGAATCCTGAATTCTCTCGCTTTATCGTTCGAGTGCCTGGTGATCCTGATGCAATGGTTCGTGGTATCTACGGTGTGCGAGTTGTGTTTAGCCGCTGGACTGAATGCCCCTTACTGGAAGAACTCACCATACACTCTCACACGCCTACATGTGAATCAAGGGACCGCATTATGTTCAACCTCTAAAGCATGCCCTGTGAACGATTGTGGTTAACAGCAGGGACCGATCGATAGAATCGAACGCATCCTTGATTGTGGGTGGTCGGTAAATGTGGCGTTGCTCTAACACTTGATGGGATGTCAAGATGTGATTGACGCAGCCTCTAGCTGTTCGAAATCTCGCTTGGTGCCCACGGATCAAGGCTTCGCGTCCCACTGTGGGACGAGGAATCAGTGATGCCAGAAACCTTGTCACAATGAGAGTAAAAATGAAGCCTTCTGTGGTAACATTCGCTGAAAATGGGCGCTATTATCGACTGTGGAATGGTTTCGCTGAAAATGGGCGCTATTATCGACTGATCCAAGTTATGTGGAATGGCCTTTTTTCACAGATAGACGCAAATGGGCCACCATCCTTGAATAGAGGAGATTTAATATCGTAAGGGTCAGGAGCACGATTACGCTTGTGTTTACATATACACTCGGCCAGTCCTAAGGCTGAAGGTGGTTCCATATTCACAGCCAAAGTTTTTGTTGAACGCCTGCAGTCCAGATTGGAGGTAGCAGGTGGCCAACTGGATTTTTGTTTGAAGTATTGTGCCGGGCCGTCCAAAAGTTCTGCTTTGCTGGATATCAGAAACCTATTCTAGTTCTAGTTAGTGTCGATCAAAGGGGCTTCTGGGGACCAGTCGAAAGAACTAAGTGGAACAGCCTGCGGACGTTTTTGCCTCATCGATTCCTTCAACCTTTTGGGTTCACCAAATCTCTCAATCTGCAGGGACACTCAGTTTCACCTGGCGTCGCGTGCAGTTGTGGTTGCCGCTAGAGGGAATTCGTCGTCGGGTCTCCAACAAAGAGATACAATGTTTGGATGACGTCGGCTGCAACACAAACTTCAGTTCAGGATTTGAGTAGCGCTTTGGATATTTGTTCCTATTGGCCGTTAATATCCGACATTAGACCGTCCGGCAGGCGTTCGAGGAAGCGATCCTAATAGTTTCGTTTGACTTCTGGGTCCACTAACGTCTCAGTAGCTAAGCCAGTTTTTCATGTTTTGGGTAGACCTGTAGAGCGGAATGAAAAGCAGCAGCCCACAAGTGCATTGCCGGAGTCCACCTGGATATTCTAGTAGGAGCGGCAGGCAGTGGTCTACCTTAGCTACTGATAACTGATGTAGTCTATTTGGATTAGGAGCTGGTTCGTCGGTGGGCGCCACGTTGTCCGGTGATTTTGGCTGTTTCCGAAATCCAGTCTTTAAAGGAACATTCTGTGGTCGGAACATGTCTGCACTAGATGTTCTCTGGTATCCACTCCAAGACGACCAGCCTGTTGGGCCTCAGCAGTGCTTAGTCTACCTACCTACCTAAGTGTTCATGTTGCCAGCAAACGAAGATGTCCTGTCTATTAGTCCGTTGTAAAAGGCACCTAGTACGTCATAGAGGCCATCACTGGAGGAGCTGCAGTCTGTTGCGGTGCAAGCAGAAAAATAAACAACTAGGGTCCCCCATTCTTCTAATGTACCCCCTGTAAGGATCCCGTTTTTGCATGCCCTAACCAGGGATGCAACCGCTTTTTCGTCATTTTGACATCGGAATAATAAAAGTCGATCAGAGTCTAACACAGATCGGTAGACTTTTGGTCGTGGAGATAAGCTTTCGAAATATGGACGAACGACCACGAGGGTAGGTCAATTTGCGTGTGAAGAAAACTGTTATATGGGTCAATCAGGTTAACTTTTGTATTGTTTTGGAAAAATCATGTTTTGGAGCATCAGCAGAATATTGAATTGGGATTTTGTTGTGCATTCTACGGCCATTCCATCCTTATCTGGAATCGCCAGCTGTGTACATCTTATAAAATTTTTTGAACGTGCGACTTCTTCTGCGACTTCTGAACGCCCTTACTAGTGGCTGAGCAGCATTGTGATTAACTCGCACATTGACAGATATAGCTTCACTAATCCGTCAATCAAGGGGCCAGCATTACGTGGTCGAACGTGTTGATTGGCTCCTCAAGTGGTTACTTCTCGGATTGGAATCTCAGTCATTACACTGCTGATCAGCTGTTTGTGGCCAAACGGTTAAGTGTTCAAACCACTAGAATTACTAAAACTTGGTTTTCCAGAACAGCACAAAATCTCTGTGGCCAAACGGTTAAGTGTTCAAACCACCAGAATTACTAAAACTTGGTTTTCCAAAACAGCACAAAATCTTACCTGACTGTAGCGGCTTTTAAGTGTACAGAATCTTATGTGCAAACGTACCCTATCCTAATGATCGTCTGTGAGGTGTACCGCTGATGACTACCAGTAAGAGGAAAAGTGTTGCATTATACTTCTCGGCTTTTCGCTTGCGAAACGAAATGTCAATCGAAAATTCCAAAAACTCACGCTGTCAATAGCCAACAGAATAAACTACCTCTAACTGTATGATATTATCCAAAAAATTGAGTCATTGGGGGCGGGTTTGGATGGTCACCTGTTAACGTGATAGTCCTGTTAACCTGTCACATGCTTCTCCTCAGGTGATGTGCATTTGTGCACATAAGGGTCTTATGTTTTGACTTATGAATTTGTGCGTTAGGTCAATCTCGTTCAGCGGTTGTACCTATGACCTATGGTTTATCGAACGTGGAACTAGGCTATTAGTTCCGGGACAGCAATACCTCCCGTGCAGCTTGAATACAGAAATCAATGGAAAAAGTAACTGGACTTTAAAGAATGCTTATCCAACTTGGAACCGTGTGCGTTGTTCATGACTTCCACTGGTCGTGACAATAAAGGAAAATTGATATTGTGTTGGTAAATCTAGAATTTGACACACTTGAGTGATTGTCAACTTGCACAATTTACAGCCAGATTGGGAGATTATGCCCTGTGGCTTGAAATTGTTGCATTTTATCTCCGCTTTTAGCTGCGTTAGTGACTGTGGAACTTCGGAAATCAGCAACCTTACGAGTAGTGCATTACAAATAATAGTGTTTAACCTCTTAGTATTGGCGTCGAGTATAGAAAGAGTTGCACTGTGTAGTTTATGGAAACTGTGCGAACGACCACGAAAAGACAGGTGCCAATCTGATTTGTTCACGTTTTTGATGTCATTACACGCTCGGCGAACAACTAAGCCTTTTGTTCTTCAGAAATTCCGACACCATTTGCTGGAACATTCTTCATTTATGTGTCTTGCAATCCGAAATAAGTAGTATGGCTGATATAGTGCCAGATTGGAGTAAGAAAAGCGGAGCAAAACGTATGTGTTGCTAGCTGATGCCTCAAACAATAACCTTTTTTGATTAGACTCTCAAGAGACGTTAGATAGTTTGAGAAATTCAAGCCCGTTTACTTGCAAAATAAAGGGATGCATGGTCGAAATTACAGCACGAAACGTTTTGTATCCCAATTAAGATGACAATCAACACCCTGATTAACGGTCACTGGCGCTCAAGTTAGCGAATGCACGCACCAGTAAGATTTAAGTCTGACAAATTAAATTCCTGTCCACTCAACCATCGAAACGCGAAAAAAAAACATCAAACTACATGCGTTTTTCTTATGTCACAGAATGGGATAACAATGTACGGAAACTTGGGAGAAAGATAGATGACTGTCACTAGACTGGTTTATTGAAGGAACGCGAGATACGAGAACACCCCAGGGTGTTATCCGGGGAGTGGTTCGGACACCTCCGTACAACCATAAATGGACGTATCGCACTTTGAGCTAACTGGACAGTTTGACTATTGCACAACCACGTGGTGCTTCATTCGTCAACGTAAACCGACAATCAGAAATCCTGTTCTGATTGTGTGATGTCCTACATGCTCTCGAAGTTGAGCAGCGTTGGATCTGTTCATCACATCTGATAATCAGGTATGCTGTGGGGTTGTAGTAAAGCCGCGGAACTGAGTCGCATGAGGTCCTAATGAGGCGGTGAAATCAGTTCAATTGACGGGCAGTGGGCTTAAAACTCATACAACCCAACTTTGATAATGATGATTCCTACGAACCAACAGCTTACGCTTTATGTTGGAAATATGCGTCTTATGATAGTGGTTTATAAGTGGTACGTACCGTTGGATATAGTGAGTCTTCAGGACCTTCGCACACCTGGTAAGAACGTGTGCAACTACGATTTCACAGTACACCCGTGGTAGTCACGAGAACGAAGAAGGAAGTGAACAAAGCTTGTTTTTTTGTGATTGCTCCTCTTGGCTAATACATCACAAATTTCTATGGTACCAGAAATCACGTGGAAAACGTTAAGATCGGGGGTACATACACTTTAGAGAAATAGAAATCAACGAGAGGGGGTTGAACGAGGCATAGGTCAATGGGTCACGGAATCAGGTAAGTGACGTCAATGTCGGACAGACTTGTGGGACCGGATGTGCCGTAGGCCAGTTCAAGTTCAGAGGTCTCACAAGTTTCTTTTGGACGCAAAGTTGTGGATCTAGCAGTCGGATTCCAATCGCCTCCGCGATAGATAGTAGTCTGGATCGTACCGGTCGTGATCGGTTCACAGGTACCCGGCATATGATAGCGAAGGCTTCCTCCTTGTGTATGAAATTACTGGTTTTGGTCAAATGTGATGCAATCGCGCCTGAGCCTGGTTTCTTCCAAATACCATTCAGAGATACGGGATTGTGTTCTCGCATTCTGTCTTGTCGTACGACCAACGTATGATGCTCGGCACGAGCATACAACTGAGTACACACAAAAGCTGGCGTTAGAACTTGGCAATTCGTCCTTGAAGCAGAATTCGGTAGTGGGGCTGGAGTCAAAGCTCAAACACAGATTAGTGGCCAAGTATATCGTATCAACAGAGCTTCTAAGCCTTCTGGTGATTAGTTCAGCAACCGAGTCACCTTTGAATGGAAGCCTCATGTAGACGGGTTTCTTCCCAACAGAACATTGTGTAGGTTTGGGCTTAAAGGCTTCCAAAGTCTTGAGTACGAACCTTTCAGGATACCCGTTCTGCAGGAACTCTAATTCTTTGTAATGTACTGCTCAGAAGGTTCCTGAAAATCCCTCGACAGCCCACGACTGGTTTCGCCCCTTTTTCGGGGCTCATCAGGCAGGCACATTCCCCCCTGAAAACATCACAAACGAGAGATTCAGCTGGGTTCCAGGCGAGTCTCTCGAAAACCCAAATCAGTTTGCAAATGGGTGTACATTCGCTAACTTTAGTTCCTCTTCTAAGTAGTCGGGGAAGCATATCTTCATTGCTCTCTCAGTCATCTATGTACCCCGATCTTAACGTTTTCCACGTGATTTCTGGTACCATATAAATTTGTGATGTATTAGCCAAGAGGAACAATAACAGAAAACAAGCTTTCTTCGCTACTTTCTTCGTTCTTAATTTCACATTAGTCGGATATATTCTAGGATTATGCGAATAAGGCGGTTTTCTTGAGAGAGTGTGACCAGGACTCATGGTTACCAGGCCAGCCTTGTCCGTCACATCGCGGCACTTTCATGTGTGTTCATAGGAGACTTAAAATGAGGTTTGGAAACACTGTATGTCTTTTCATCTATTTTGAGATCGGAGAGCTTTTCCTTGAAGTTATAAAGGTGCAATTTTCCATACTCAGCGAATAGGCACATCCTCAACATATCACCACTGTTTTCATGCACTCCGGATGTGTAACACGCTATTCATTGAGAATCCGGTATCCACTCCTGCTACACTGTTCAAAATTCTCTCCTGATTCCTAATACTTTATCCGACCACCTTTTCATAGGAACTTTCTTTTGGAGGATACTAATGAGTAGCTCTGTAGTCGACTGCTCGTGAGCCCAAAGGCAATGCACCGGACCAACGTACAATACAAACCTGACTTGCGAGTTTTCAAAGCCCTAATATACACAGCCTCGTGTAGAGGAGATGGATGAAAATCCTCACAGTCACTGCGCGTCCGACATCGATTGATTTTCAAAGGATTGTAAGTTGAACGAGTGACATCCGCCACTGAACTGAAACATGAATTAGACTGTACTGGATCACTCATCGGTGTTCCTTGCCAGACGTAAGTTTTTGCCGATACATCAACTGCCATCGGCCGAAGAAAGTAGAGAGAGTTCAGTGAAAGCATAATTTACTGGCTTTGTACGGGCACGACGTACTCAGTCCACAAAAAACCACTCTTATTCTGATAGGATGAATCCAAGAAGACATGAAGCACACGCCACAGTCACCCAGGTCAATGAAGTATATCAACGGTCAGGGTACTGACAGTTGTAATTCCAAAACATGCGCTCTTTATCATGGCCGCTGCCTGGTATTAGCATCCATCAGCGAAACGCAGGCACGACATAGATGTGATCTATCACACGATTTAGGCCAACGCATTTGCACCCTACAGACTTGCAATTGTAATCGGGTGCCCACTTTCCATTAATTTAACTGAATTCACTGCCTCATTAGGACCTCATGCGACTCAGTTCCCTGGTTTCACCACAACCCAACGGCATACTTGATTTTCAAATCCAACGTTGCTGAACGCCGAGAGCCTATGGGACATCAAACAATCAGAACAGGATTTATGATGGTCGGTTTGCCTTGACGCACGAAGCACCACATGATTGTGCAATAGCAACCAAATAAACACAAGCTCCTCCGTCAAGTAGTCAAATTGTCTAGTTAGCTCCAAGCCACTGTCCGAATAACATCCTGATGTCTTCTCGTACCTTGCGTTCCTTCAGTAAACTAGCCTAGCAACGATCGTCTGTCGGTTCCCCAAGTTTCAATACATTGTCCTATTTTGTGTGATATTTCGCAGACGTATGAAGTTTGATCTCTGTTTTTTCGTGTTTCAATACTTGAGTGGGATAAAGATACAATTTAATTTCACTGGCGCTTTAATTCGTTGTTGCAAATGCGCACAAGTTTGGCTCAACTGAAATTCATTGTGTAAGATTTGGGGATGAAATGCGAAGTCGTTTCTGTCGATTTTCTGGTTGTTTGTTCCTACATGGTTTCTTGTAGCGAAACGCGATCAATCCCTGGCGTGTGTGGCATGTCTGTTTCGTGGAGATTCATGTATATTTTTAGTGGCTGTGTAACACTACTTTTTATGGCTATTCCGGGGAATAGTCGTATTAGAAGGACAAAGTTTTTGTGCTATAAATATGAAGTGCAATTTGTTGAGTTGAGTAAAACAAACAGTTGCTCAACTGCACGAAATGAGGCAGTCCCGTGGTTTGATGATGCTACGAAGAATGGTGCTAACGGTGATGCATGATCGAAGGTTCATATTTCTGTTGGAGTTGACGTTAGCGGATGTTTTTGTCAATCAGAAGAAATCCTTATACATGGCTCTTGATGGTTAGAATGGTAGGTGTTTCCACTTTGGGGTAAGTTTAAAAAATAATCACCAACTCCAGTGAATACTTTCTTTCTAGCGTTAATTGGGTCTTCTTTTATCGCTGGAGAAATCAAATGTATTTTTGGAGGATTTTGGGGTGGTTTCATAGTCTGTGGATCGTAAAACTAAAGGAACCGGAATATTTGACCACATTCACTGTGAAATCGTTGTTTAAATTCATGAAACTATTTTGTTAATTTTTCGTCTCATGTTCACCCGACAGGATGCTTCGGAATCCACCCATTAACGGGATGTATGAAACAGATGAATGTTCGAGATACCGGGTGATATTCCTGGTTTTCCGCAGTGTAACCCAGGACAGAGCTGTATTCAGTGGAATTCGAAGAACAGGATGGCTTCATTAGATTATTGAAACACCAGTTTTCTGTCCAATATCAGTCCAACTGGTTTGATTACTTGAGTAGATAGGCGTAGGTTGAATGTGACTCATATTCTGCCTTGTGGCGTCGATCTCCAGTAGTGTGGCACTAAATGCTGAACTAAATGCTGGACTCAGCAAGACGCAATTTCATTTCATTCCATCAATCTCACGATGGAAGAACCTTTCTTGGTTGCATTATATTGCTTGTGATTAACTTCAGCTGTTGCCAAAGTGTTCTTCAAACACATGTACCGTTCAAAGATCGTCACCTGGCCCACCTGCGCCACCATTATCATCATGGACAGCAGACTTTCTCAAAAAGCCTGGTGACTAAGTTCGCACATCCTTGGGAGAGGACCTTCCTGGTCAAAGATGGGATGAAACTCGATGGATAGTGGTTTATTTCAAAAATTTCTTCACCCCTGGGTAAGCCGTCCAACGTTACCCTCGAAAGTCGTTGAAGTAAATGTCATCAACATCGAACATCATTTTGGTAAGAGTTGACATCAACTGGATTCAACCAGCTTCGTTTGCGGACCTCATCCAACACACTTTCAGCATACGAAGATAGACAAGCTTTTGCTGGGTTGTTGGGCGAATTGGTGATAGCAGGCACACCGTTGGGATAGGCTGCGTTCGTTTTTTGTAACATTTCAAACAACACTAAGGGAGAATCACACGGACCTTCCCCAGGCCCAAGTTGATAGTTTTCACTTACATTTCGTGTTGTCACTTTATGGGCCATCACCTGCAACCTCTCTCCAACAAGAGTTTAATGTGACGAACACGGCTTTTTTTGGCAGAAGGTGATCGACCACACGTAGTACGTGCCCCAACAACCATAACCTGCTAATTCCTATCTGGCACATAACCTAGCATTCGATAGTGGAAGATTTCATCGAGCGCATACTTCAGAATAATGTCCTCCGCACTGTCCAAACCCACTGCTGTATTCGCGGTCTGATGGAGAGTCAACCGAAAGATGTTATGAATGATAAAAGTAAACAATAGCAGGCAGGGAAGACGACCCTGATGAAGTAGTTGTGGGTAAACCTGCGGGTGAACTTTAAGGAATGATAGACGGCCAAGGTAATAAATGGCGAAATCCGAGAAAGTTTCTGGTTATCCAAGCAAATATAGAGTTGGCAGTTTATTAATAGAGCCTAAATCACCTTTAAAGTGTGAGAACACCAACTTAGTTGGTCGGCGGTAAGCATGACACTGCTCAATCACTCCACTTAGTATGAAGAGGCGACCACCCCGTCTCACCTGCTTGAAATCCTGCCTGGCGCTCTCGGACAGGTGTCTCATGTCATGAGGTCGGATGTCACGGTAGCCAGGGAGGTCCATACCTTCACATACGGAGTAGCCGCTTTGGGTGCCTGATTACTCTAGTTTGCACGGAGATATTTTCGCTCTTAAATTAAGTTAAACAATCTAGTGAATACACGACGGAGATTTTTGTTTGAATACCTTGGGCGGTTGCTCCGACACAGGTTAAGTTCGAGGAAGAAGGTATATGATTGCCTCAGAAAGCGAGGAATGGTCCAAACTCACATACCATAGCTCGCGTTGAACTAGTGGAATGAAAGTTATGGGTGCAAAGGACCAATAAGACTGCTGTTAATACATTCAGGCCAGCTGTCATGGTTCTGGTTCTTGCATGGTAGATCTTCAATGTTGTCTTCAGTGATTACACTAGCATCCCGATTTGTTGTTCCGTTGTGCATATCAGGTGAAAGATATCCCCGATATTCCCAGCTGCACTAGGTTCCTCGATTTTCAGCTTATTTGATTCCACCAAGTCTCTCTGTTCGCACTCAAAGTTTGCTTGAGCTGATGCCCAACAGCCTTCCTGACTGGACTATGTTCAGTTTTCGAAGGGACCTGAGCTTTCTTATCGAAGAGGGACAGGGAGTACTCTGGGATCGCATACTTTCTGGTAGGGCCTCGGAGATAAAAAAAATTGTCGACTGCTCTGTTGTATGAATAATGGGGCTTGTCTCGTCCGTTTGCAACTGACGTCTTCCTAGGATTTAGCTTCTAAATGGTTGCATAAGCTAAATTCCATGACTAAACGAGAGTTTTGCTTAAATACAATAATGTTTTCGGAATCTCGTCATCAGGCCAGTACATATCTAATGGTTAAAGTAGGAGCGAAAAATGAAGCAAGCTGTGAAGACTGGTTATTGAAATGCACAACGTGGAGGCACAAACGACTGGTTGTCTGCACCCCCCACGTCACATTTAGTTGGATGCTGTGAGACATTCTAGATGGCCATTGAGTGACTTGGCCGGTTGATTTAAGGCGGACTCAGCGTTCGTACGAAAGGTTTTGGATTGCACAGTACCGGGTTTCGCAGATGTGTAGTGACTGCCCCGGACTGTAGTCAAGCGAAGCCGTTGGATAGGTGCTGGTAGTCTATTGGGTACACGACAAATGACATGAAATGATTCATTTGGAATGACTATGTGTTCAGTGTCAGATAGGTGGGACGCAGTTGGCTGAACTGTTGAGTCTAATGCTATTCTGATAGAAGAGGTGCTCAGGTATTCTCTTTGCCATTTGGGTTCACCGGGGAAACTTAAGGAACATGCTGGATAAGAGATGATTCGAATCGATGTGTGATCCAACATGACCGACAACCACTGAGTATTCAGTGGTCATTTTACCATGCTCTCAATCTGGCTCCATGTTTCTCACTCAGTAGGAGGCACCAGGTAGCTCCACAGTATCCTTTACAGCTGAATCCGGTACTAATGAAGGACTAATGATGATCAGTACAACACAGCGCAGGCGACCGCCAATGTCATGACCTCTTGAGTCAAAGCTAAACAGGTCACAAGTTGTCATCTCTGATGAACTGAGATATCGTGCTTGTTCACTGAGGTCGTTGCTGGTTAGTTCACTGTCTGATTTCATCGTGCTGTATAGAGAAGTGGTTAGTTCCCATTAAAAACTGTCTCTAATTGGATCATAGGTAAAACTGATTGATTCCTCGCCCTAGGGGCCATACCAACACTGGCGTAAATGGCTGCAGTAGATGCAGAATCTTTCAGAGTTCGTAGGCGACAAATTCCAGATAACGAATCCGCGATTACGGTGCGCATACCGGAAGCGTCAAGAGTTCAGGCCAGGGCAGCTTGTTAGCCCGATCACCACAAGGCACAATAATGGGTGAGGGAAATCAGGGGAATCAGGTCTGAGGGAGGGGGCGTGAGCGTTGGCACACTATCAGCCACTCCCTTAGATACAAAACTAACAAGTCTGTGGCTGTAATTTACAAAAGACTGACCGTTTAATTGAGTGGCAATGGCGTTAATAGAGAATACTGGACGAAGATAGGAGAATTAGACAGTAATCCGTTTCGGTGTGAAAGACCGTGCGAGGGTCACACGGATACTGAATGGCATGCAAAAGCGCGAAAACCATAGCACCATGGCCAGCTCCAGTTTCGCAACGGCATTGAAGCAGCCTGATCTTCTACCAGGTGTAAGTCCATTACCCCCTTGAAGCATTTCCCTCTAGGAACAAATAATGGACTTGACCTGAGATCAGTTACTTCAGCACAACATTCGAAAATGCGTTTGCCTTACACTTCGTCTGTACACGAATCTTTACTCAACTTTCAGTCTACCCACTATTATGTGAGTCTTGTAACTCTGAGGCAATGCAAACTGCTACTTTTCCCCGCATATGAATAGCCCAAAAAAAGGAACACCGGTTACTCACTGAACTCAGCGTGACGTGAACGTAGATGCCCGCCAATCTACCACTTACCAGACGGGAGTGGGACGTAGAATACTGGTAGCTTGGTGCACTTTATAACACATGGTCGGCGTGACCATTTTAGTAACTCCCTCAAAAAGCTTCAAGCCGTGACGTTTTTACTTTTGGTCCCATCCTACTCAGATGTGAAATATCCATACCACGAATCAACACCAATTTAAAACAGGTCAACAAACAGTGTAGTAACAGGATTTTCAGTCAGTCAGCCTTGCCAAAGCTGTTACATCTTATCAGTTGAGGAAGAAAAAGTGAAGTGTTACAGAAATAAATATTCATTGAACAGCGTAATTTTGCTAACCCATTGAATAGTGACGAAATGGTGGCAAAACAATCAATATATTTGGTTTACGGTTTAACAGATCTGTCTCGACTATCTGCATATGTATTTGGAAGTAGAAGCAACTCGAGGTGCATGTAATTGCTTTGCACTGAGCTATTTCAATAATGCATTTAGTCACATTTCCATGGGGGAATTTTTCTAACACAAATAACCCCTGTTTTAGACAGTGAAGCATCGGTTCTGCTCTCAGTGTTGATGACGCTGTCTGATAGCTGGACTACTTTGTCATGAGTTACGGGAAGTGTTTACCGACCGTTAACATCCTGTCTCGTCTGACATGAACCACCCATGCAAATGTGCTCTCTGTTCACATGATGGTCAACTCCGATGTCACGACAGTGTTATGTCTGGCTGTTGTGCAGAAGATGACTGCTATGGTGCCAGATGGAGCGACAAACCTATCAGCGATTAACTACTAGGAGAGGTACTATTGGTTGAAGGAGTATCGTTTCTTTGTGTGCCTTCGGGAGTCCAAAAAAGCGCAGAGTGGCCGAATCACGAGCTCCCATTCTCGAACATTCCCCTTCTGTAATCTTGTGGAGGTTGTGGAGCTTTCCTAAGTTCATACTGTGCCTGTCTGCTAGTTGCTTGCTTTGGTGACGTCCCAAGCGGCGATGCGCGGTCTTGTTGTTGGGTGGGGCATTTTCTTTATAGACGTATTCCGGTTTGCGCACAATGAGGCGACTGGATATCACAATGCCAGCACATAACGGCAATAAGTGCTTTGAATTCATTGCATACATAGCGCTGTTTATTTGTTGGGAAATAACGTGTACTGCAATGACATGGGTTGCCAACTGAGATGCACATACAGGTGTAAATTTACAGAAAACGAAATTTCAGGTTGAATGGCAGTGTGAAGGGGGGCACAGCTGACAAAATTCGATATTTCCAGTTTGATCCTCTCATTGATAAACTGGGTGAAAAGTAGAACAGAATACAGCCTAGGATGTGCTAGTCGAACAAGTCGGCACCCGCAATGCAGTTGCGGTGATTTCGAATATGATTGGACGATACCTCCATACGACCGTCCAGTATAATTGTTGTCTTCACGCGTTTCGCCAGTGTCGCGTGTACCATAGCTCCGGTCCGGACCTCTGGATGCAGAATTCCTACTTGGAGGCGCAGGGATATATAAAATTTGTCGCGCAATGACATATGACGTTTTGAACCGTTTGGATCTCTATTATCCAAAAGCACAATGAATAGCAATCACTCCCATCACACCAAACTGTGGTTGATCTTTTGGGCAAAAGGTGGACAGAAAACATCGAAGAACGCGTCGGTTTGAGAAAGTTTGCTTTCGAAGTCTTTACTACGATCACTCCCACTCAACAGATATTGAAGAGTTAGCGTATGACTGAATGTTATAAGGGTAAAAAAGCACTGTCTTGACACATTTTTCAGTGGTGAGCTTAAATTTGATTGAACATTATTCCACAGTATTGGTTTTGCGATTGGTGATCAATCAAACTCCAGCCAAAGTGACTGTTGGTACTTGTTAAATTAACGTAATCTCTGCATTCATGACATCCCTTATCTGCACAATCATCACTCTTTTTCATGATGAATTGGCAGGTTTCGACATTTTGGCCCCATTGGCCGACGTTACCTAATCTAACAGGTCACTTGATTTCGATCAGGCTCAGTTGACCGAGTGTTCAGCCAGCAAGACATGACTCTATGCCGTAAGCGCACAGACATGCGATATATTATGAGAATTCGCTGATAAATTTATTCACAGAGTCCAAAAGTTCACCAATCTCTGTTTGTTTTTCCTGTAAAATACAAGGTTTTCTGCGGTGGTACCTTCCGTTCGGTGTCAAACTGTTCGACAATATTTTTGATTGGAAATGGCGTCTAAATTCGTCCCATCCTCAGATTCGGATACTACTGAAGAGTAGGAAACCCCAATTATGTTGTTCACAATGTCCTTCCCAACTCCCACTGCTGCTTGAATAATGCTGGTACTTTATGTCAGATGAGTGAGCTGAGACTAATGTGGAAAATGCAATAATTCGCAGAAATGGATGCATCTCAGAACTCGACAAGCAAGGTACGGAAGTGATCAGTTATTAAAAATCCAAGTAGATAATGACACACCGTAAAGAAGAAAGCTCCTAACTAACCAACTAATCCTGCATGGAAAGTGAAAAAAGAGTCTGTATAATCTAAAAAAAATTATCACAGTAATCTAATTCCAATTTAGAGCCGAATCAAGATCGCGCGAAAAGAGGTTTTAGTTGACTGTTGATACCATACAACATACAGTCTGAATTCTCGATTTCCATGAATGTTTGCCACAGCATGGTGTGAAATATTGAACTCCCGCATTAAAATCACGGAGATTAGCACTTACGTTTATTCTAACCACTCACTTGGTGAGGTCGTTCAAAGGAGTTTGCCACATTAGTATATCAGGGAGATGAACAAAACGTCATAAACGAAAGATTAAGCTGGGCTCCACGTAAGTCTCTCCCAAACCAAATCTGTTTGTAAATGAGTATATTTCGCTAATTTCGTGCAATCTGGGTTCAAGTAGAACATAGAGTTGTCGGAAACCCGTGGACTGCGCCTACTTGATGAGCTCCCAGAAGGGCGAAGCCGGTTGTGGCCTTTTGAAGAATTTTCAGGAACCTTATGAGTAGTGTATTACATCTAAAACAACTAGTTGTTGTCGGATCCATTTACTTGTTTGATCATGCCGCCAATGTGCGAATCACCAGGTTACGGATGTACTGGAGAATAGAACAAAACGAATGTACCGAAAAACATCAAACCTGAATGCGTGAAGCGACCTTTTTACCAGCCTTTCTGGCTTTGGAGCGTGAATCAACCAGTCAGTTTACTCCGATCAATGACCCACACAAGTAAGCTAACCAAACCTGCCAAGCAGTGATTGTTAGTGTCGAGCAACAGTTTAGTTTATTACTCCATCCATTTGACGTAACATGCACCCAGACTATTTTAAGTGTTTTAACCATGTGTGAGAATTAAGCAGCTTGTTTGAGGACAAGAATTATGTCACCAGAAAGTTAATTTACTTCTGATAGGTAACATGCACCCAGACTATTTTAAGTGTTATAACCATGTGTGAGAATTAAGCAGGTTGTTTGAGGACAAGATTTATGTCACCAGAAAGTTAATTTACTCCTGATATACTATGGACGAATGGGCACTAGGTAAGCCCAGATAAATGTTCAAAGGCTATATTTACCTCAAGAGTATGATCACATGGAACCAGGTTGTGTGAACAGCTCTGTAAGTGTAGTTCTCCCGACCGTTCGATAGTTGTAGAAGACTATAAAGTTACCGGACTGATGGGGGAGTTGCCCTTGAAGTTTTTCTTGTGCATTCCTAATTACTAGGTGGATCTGCTGGTTGCAGCTTTGACGTAGTTACTGAAAATGCCGGACATATACCTTGATTTATACTAATTGTTTTGAAAGGGCATTTTAGTAATTAGCTTTACTCGGATCACTTCGTTTGTGACCGACAAGGACATGAGCTTAGTGAATCATCTCGTTTCTTTGATAAGCAATCCACTAGTTCTCTGGAGTACCACTTTGGATGAGCATTACATGGTGTTTTGCTGATCTTTCTCGTTCTACTTTTGCACATTATTTGGAATGAACTTTGTCTGGGACACAGACAACTTCAATAAGAGAATGTCTACGCAAAAAGCCAGTATCGTCTTGTAAGTGGTATGAGAAGGCTGAGTGTAGTTTTCTGACAGCTCGCTGCAAGTTTTACCCTGTTTAATACTCACAAGCTATGTCCAGCCCGTGAATTTCACTCTGTCTTTAATTATCCCCGTTTATTAGTTGGAATCTATCCGAGTTAGTATGCAGCAATCGGAGAAGTGACATTGAAATAACAGTTGATAGGATCGTGAAGGAATATGCATTTCATTGCAAAACATCCCAAAAATATCAAGAGTTGGTTACTAGNNCCTGTTTTTACTCTTGGACAGCATTCCTGCCTGAAGTTGCATTCCTAATTCAATAAGACATTTGCTGTTGTGTGAAGACTAATTCTTCTCGCAATGGGTTCTTGACGTCATTGTGCTTGCGTCATACATAACCGCAATTCGGAACCACAGGCGTTGGTTTTGGTACTATTCAAGGAAACATTAGACTGCAAACACTCAATAACCTGGGTGTAATTTCTTTCATTCCTGATTGATAGATGCACAGTAGTAAATGGTTTAATCAACAGTATGATTGTTCGTAGGTGGTGAGAAGGCAATAATGATCTGAGAATTTCCGACGTGATTTACCGTCGACGCCAGATACGAGAAGTGGTCAGGGTGACATGCTTAACTATTACGGCCTTTCGTATCACAGCTGTTATGCTAGATATAAGAGCTATGATCTAGGTAGATTTGTCTGTTTTCGAACGAACAAAAAGCAAGAAATAAGGAACATATTCTTCGAAACATGCCGACGATGTTGGAATGTATGTTGCTATGGGCTTTCGGCACCAGATCCTCGTTAATTTGACTGAATCTGGTCCTCACGATCCCCTGAAAATTCTTTGCACCACACCGTCTGCTGTGTTGGTTCAGTCTGAAGAAGTTAAACGCTTAGCGACGGTTTTGGATGGGCCAAGTGTATCTGTAGTGTATCAGCTACTCACTCGGGTATCCTAGGCACTCAGATTATCTCGGCGATAACTTTGCCTTCCTGAAGGAACTGTCGTTTCACTCACGTTCAGCTCATTATTATGACAGCGAGCACTCCATCTGTAGCTTATATACAAACACGTATTTCAACCCTCTGATATCACGGGGCGTTTTTCCTAATTCCGCAGTCTATTTATATTCAGAAAGTGAATTAGTTTAGGTAATTCCTAAACCTTAATGCCTCAATTTTGAACGAGACTAGAACATATAATCAGCCGATCGTTTTTGTTATCTTCATTGTGTTTGCTATGAATCCGAACAGGCAGTTTATACCTAAAATTAACATGTACCTCTCTGCAGTTCGCCTTCAGTTATCCTTGTTAGTCGTAAATATGGCCGATTCTGAAAGTGCGTACTGTTTGACAAATCCGTGGAAGATATGCTGACGATCACCAATGCCATGATTGACCGACCGCGGTAGGGGTTGACAGAAGAGTGATCACCAGTGAACGGTGAATGCAAGCAAGAGTAAGCTGCACAAGTTCACCATTGAAGCCAGCTAGTTCTCAAGTCTTCTAAAGCCACCTGCCGGTAAGTCATACACATAGGATCAAAATTCCTAGGAATACGTGGCAGAGGTAGCTAGGTTTACTTTGGAGCAAGACAAAGTTTTCGTTAATTTTACTCTGCAAAAAGCAAAACGGACAAAATGTCGCAAGAACCCTTCGTAAGTGAGTTGGCTGAAGTCAGCAAAACATGTTTAAGTCTCGGTTAGGTTTTATCGACTCAGTTGGTCATTCTCGATAAAAATTTTGACACTGGAATTCCCGCTCTCACCAGTACTGTCCAATATGAATATGATAGACGTTAAACCAGGAGCCTTGGTCACGTACTGGAATCCATAAAATCTATTTGGCTGTTACGTAGCCAAAACGTTTATTGTGATTAAGCGTACTAAGGCCAACAAAGTGTACCAGTATCTTACTGACTTGAATTTCAGTAACGATCTAGGGCCCACTTTCGGTATGTTGCTCTTCCTGGAATGTATGATGTTCAAGAATGGCGGAGAATTAGAAATTGCTGTTTGCTGGAAATACGCGGACACTTGTCAGCCCGTGCAGAAGCACTATCAGACATCATATATTTTGAAGGGTGTTTAGTCGAGTACGGTGCACTGAAGAGCAGCACAAACTAAGGTAAGAACGAGACTCAAAGAAAGCAAATATTCACTTGAGCTTAATTAACCGTCAACGAAGATGAGTTTTCAGCCACAGTATTCAAATCCAGCAAAAAGTGTATTGCGTTCGCGATCATCTCACACAAATCGGAGGAAGTTAAAATTTATTAAAGGTGTGTTTATTACGGCGCGCATTAAAGTGGCATCCCGAAACGCGGAAAATGGAGGTTCAGTTGAAGTGATGTCTTACACTTGAGGGGGACTGTGGACTGTGTAAACACTCTTAGANGTGTGAGGGGGTTTACAAAAAGCATGAGGCCGGATGATTGCGCGTCAGAGTTGATGATCACAAGCGACGCATTAGCAAACAACCAAGAGACTCAGATAAGTAGTTGGTGGAAGTTGCGGGGCTTGTGTTTAACAAATAGATTCAGATTAGGTAGTTTTGACGTGAAGAAAAGGTTTCCACGAGACCATCTGGTATCCGGCTTATAGTAACTCATCAGGTATGCTGGTGTTGATAGAATACAGGGAATGAAATTTTTTCGGGTCTTGGTATGGAATCAGTTTTGTTGTTGCGCACTTGTCCGGGATCTTCCGCACAAGCTAAAATCGAATAAAATCCATTTTTTCTCCCCTACCTCCTAGCGCATTTGACCAGGTACTTAATAACCCAGAAAAATGACAAATTTCGTTAGCAATACCCAAAAGGAACAGTTAAACCAATTTTCCCAAATAGAAACACAAGGCTGTAAGCTGGATTCAAAGTATTATCGCCTATCCCCATGTAATTAGCCACACGCCTCAGTCATTCGCATTACTGACTTGAACTCTTGACTGACGTTGTCTCCCTCTGATGGTTGAAAGGAATCTTATTAGTGTGTTTATCAAACCTTTCGAAAAAATGAAGGAGTCTTTTCGGTTTGTAATGTTAGTGTTTTCAGTAAACAATCTTTTTGTGAAGAAAGTCATCAAAAAATGCGATAGGTTCCGGAGCGTTTAACGTTCATCAGCCAACAGAGAGGCAGAGCTGCTTTTAGGGAGCGAGTCAGTTGCATATAACTGTATATCATAGTTCATGAGATGGCCCTGGTAACGGTGATGTCGGCATTGTTCATCAGTCTCTCCAGTGAATAGAATATATTCACAATTCCTCGACTGGCATACCAACTCATATCATGCATTGGTATTCTCTCATATTCACAATTCCTCGACTGGCATACCAAATCACATCATGCATTGGTATTCTCTCGAGTTGAAACCTATCAGCTATCAGCTGCTCGCAACTTATGTTATTTCACCGCCACCTCCTATCGATGAATAACCTGCAGTGAGATGTGGCCAGCTCAGTTCATATCGACCATCTCCAGATGACTATCCAGGACACAACACTTGAACTGGGAGCTTCTGGAGCCTCCCTATTGTAGGAGGTTCTGAGTTAGATTTAGTAAGACAATTCCAGATGGCTGCCGGGCTCATGCTGCGTGACTGAAGTCGTGATTTGTTGTGTTACATGAAGGTCATATGGCCACTCTTTCGTCCGGGATGTTCAGTTCCCAAACTCACTTGGTAGAACTAATTAGGTCGGTTTCAAGGTCTCAGTTTGAATTCCCTTTAGGTAACCCTCTTCAATCTGTTCACGGACCACGCTACTCTCAAAAGCATGCTTTCAAATTACTAAGTTACCAAATTTGAGGTACAGTTTTTGGTCTGATTATGTGCAGTTTGTTTTCGATGAATTTAGACGCCTTTCTTAGTATCACTCGCGCCTAGCCTTATCCCTGGCATGTTGTCACGTGTCCCGTCTCACGTGATTTGTCTTCACCATTGTGTTGGCTTCGTCTTCAGGTTCTTCCAGCGGTCTTATCTTGGGGAAGAGCACCTGATTTTGAACATCGACGCACCTGGATGCTATTACTTTGATGTAAACCTTGAAAAACACGAATTCAATTCACACTATATAAACATCAGTATGACAGGGTACCATTGCGGGGAAATCTGAGAACTATCAACCCGAGGAATAAGTGTAGAGCTTGTTACATCCTTCCGGTGCGGTCAAGGTATGACGAATCAATTTTGAGGCTGCTTTTGTAAACGAGCTCTTACTTTGTAAGAAGGAATATTTTGTAGAATCAGAGAGTGAGGACTGTGACCGGAAAGACCCTCCAATCAATCCATCATGTAAGAAAAGGCAAACACTATACAAAAGTTTAAAATAGTAAGGGGTTTGGGAAGGAAAGAATTCAGTGGCACTGATAAGGGCATTTCAATTCAGTGCAGGATCCCATAATTAAAAAAGTATCGATCATTTCCGCGAACTTACAGTTCTAATTACGGATATCCACAATGTCGTTTGTGAGATATGAACATGTAGGACAATACTTACGACTAAATTTGCTTGCGTTTTCGGAGAACTAAGCCTAGTATTTCGCCCAGTGATGCCATCCCCTCCTTCAAAGAAAATGTTACCTTAAAGATCACCGGGAGACCCTTAAACTAACATTTCGTCTACTTTCTGCACCATTGTAATTTTTACTATTCTGGGTGTTCAGCTGGTGCCGAATACCCGTAAACAATGCGAGTAGCAGTTGCATGCAAACCCGTGTGCCACAGCTCGTGTAAAAGGAAGCGAATTGAGGCAAACCGCAAAGCCAGTTGCATCGTTTATTTGGAACTAAGATGTCACCTGTTCAGAAAATAAAATCAGGGTGCCCTAGAATTATCTGAGTGCACAGCTCAGATATAATGGAAGAACTTCAGGCTATGTGGATGCCTATTCCGTTCTGTGGTCTGCAGTGAAGAACAGAACTGAACTCTGTGCGTCACACTGGATATACAGGATTGTTTAAGTGAATTTCAACTCTGCTCAAGTGAAGTCACTGTCGGTCAGCATTGTGCAAAGAAGCTTGAGCAGGCTTGCCTTTGCTCGAACTCTGTGCGTCACACTGGATATACAGGTTTGTTTAAGTGAATTTCAGCTCTGCTCAACTGAGGTCAATGTCTGTCAGCCTTGTGCAAAGAAGTTTGAGCAGGCTTGTATTTGCTGTCTTCCTAGATTCCAAACAGCTCTGAAATGTATGTAATCACTGTAATTGGAAACACATGATTCTGGTCGAGAGGGGAAACAACACTAGGAAAGTGCAAGCCCAGATAGAAAGAAAATTTCAACAGATTTCAATAGAAAATGTGGGGTTTCATGAAAAGTTAAAACCAAGCGATTTTGATGGAAGTAATAGACTCAAACACACTTGTATGCAATCTTCCTAGATTCCAAACAGCTCTGATAATGTATGTATCACTGTAATTGGAAACACATGATTCTGGTCGAGAGGGGAAACAACACTAGGAAAGTGCAAGCCCAGATAGAAAGAAAATTTCAACGGATTTCAATAGAAAATGTGGGGTTTCATGAAAAGTTAAAACCAAGCGATTTTGATGGAAGTAATAGACTCAAACACACTTGTATGCAACCCGTCGAACAAAAGCTGGGATGTAACTGTTAAAAACAGGCTTTAATTTCAACTTGACCCGGGAACCGCTAACTTCAGGCTTAATAGGGTCGACTAGAGAGCATGAAAACTGGCAGCTTCCAGTAGTGAGTGCATATCGACATTTCTCTCAAAAACCGTCGGCTAATAAGAAGCAATGCTCAGGGACGAGATGATCACTGAATTCACTGAAGAAAGGTCGGTCGACCCCAACAACCGAAGCGGACAAATGTAATGTAACTGTCGTCATGAATCGAAAGTACTTTGAAGGAAGGGTTCCGGAGCACCTAAGAGTGTGTGCTTACGAGAAAGTCAAATCAAAGAAAGGTGTCTATAATGATTAAAACCCAAACTCGGTCAAGCAAAGTGATAGTCCCTTGCATCAAAAACCAACACGCCCGGAAGATCCTAGTGGTTACCAAAAATACATAAAACAGGCACTATCGTACGCAACATTGTGGACTGCACTACTTGTTCAGTTTACAACTTATCCAAATACATAATCGGCTTGTTGAGGCCTTACTACCAACTAATATAAGTTATGTGGATGAATTTCTTCGTTTTGTTTATGATCTCCCAGCTACCCATGTGGACCATAAAGAAGAAGTAACCAGCTTGATCTAACAGCTCTTTATACTAGTGTACTAACTAATGGCTGTTTACCATTTATATGCTCTGTTGTTTGAGACGAGAACAGCCTTATGCCATGTTGATATTATTACTAGTCTTGGACCGTGTCGAAGTGCCACGTATTTCATGTTTCAAAAAACGCGCTCTGTAGATAGACTGATGTTGTCGCTGTGAGCTCTCTGGTATCACTAGCAGTACTTCGCCTACCCTTGACTCACCTATCTGAGATACGTTGACAACATGCTTGCGATCATATCAGCCACACAACGCCAAGCCTCATTAAACTATTTGAACTAACAATGCAGTAGTATGAAAGTCACGACGGAAATTGAGAGCGAGTACAGAGCCATATTTTTCCTGGACTACAAGCCATCTGTTTAGGGGCCAAGGGTGGAGCCAAGGGTTCTCATTGGGAATCCCTAGAAAACCCACGCATTAAGACGGATGCTTGTATTATGAGCATTCGCATCCACATTACGTTAAATACACAGATGTCAGATCATTGGTGAAATGTTTCAAAAAGCCATGCTGGGGTAAAAATACGCCATAGGGTTAATGACATAACAAATGGGAGGACACTAACCCGGAACAATGGGACAGTGGGACGAAAACCCGGTTGTCATCTTGAGATTACCCCACAGGAATGACAGTTCAGACGCCATTTGAAGAATACGTCAAGATTATGATATCGAAACATTCTTTCGAAGTGATGACACCTTGCAACGTCACCTAGTAAGGCCTAAGGTCTCGATCGAAACGAAACACTGTGAAAACTGTATCTACCAAATTTGTGTGCAGATTTTCCGACCAAAAGCACAGGCCAGGCAGCTAGGCGACTACATGAATCACGGAGCACGAACGCAAGCACGATTTTCTCCACAAAACCCAATCGAGTTAAGGAGGACTTAAAGGCGACCAATCCATGACACTCCACGCACCTGAGTCAAGCAATCAAATCAACGTCAATAATATACGTGTACTCCAATCAGGATTCAAGGGACACGTGGAACGGACTTGTGCTCGAGTACCAGAGGTCAAAACAACCGAAATGCGTCAACCGTAATTAAAGAGCGATCATCCAGTCTAGCTTCTTGTACCTACTGCACACCCTAGTAGACGATGTGGCCAGAGGTCAAGCAGGAATTTCAACAATGACACAACGGCCAGCATGATAAATGGAGGCACATCTAAGCGAAATCACACGACCACAAGGCGTGCACACACAAAGCTAACACGCGTCCACATACGCCCACACACGACTGCTAACCGATGTCAGGAGCGCGTCAATCAGAAGACACGAAAGCGAACCCAAATACCGCCGTGCTTGGCTCGTATTCAATTGACTGAAGAAATACCTGAAGCACTTTGGCAATGGTAACCGAAACGATGGATTAGAACCCCCTATTTCACCGAGTTGTGTTTCGACTTTAATTATTCACCACTTGGCGTTCCATTCGTTTAACAAGATCTGAGCCCAACTGTTCGGACAAGCCCATTAACCACTTAGCTAAGTGGTGATAAGCCAAACCGTCCACGTCTAAAATAGGACAAACTGGTGCATGGTGTTCGTGATTTTTTTCAGGACCCTGTAAACCTGGAGAACATCGCAACCCACTGGTCTAAGCCTACTAGATTCACTTCTTAAGTGCAGGAAGAACGTGACATTTACTCACCGGATCACGAAATGTCATTATTTGTAACTGTTTACAAAGCTGGTAGCAGAAGTCATTTCAACAAATACGGTCAAAAACCAATACGAAGGTAGACATCTAGCAAAGACATAAATGTGTCTTTGTTGGAGGTTAAGTCACATCCTTAGTGGAAGAAGACCCAGAGGCTGAACCCGAATGCATTAGTGGTTTTGAACCTTTCTCGATATGCACAACCCATCAGTGAAAATTATGGTTGTGTGCTAGGGAGAAGTTTTATTTCAACCCCGAAGATTGGCCATGGTCATCAAGATATGCGAAACAAGACAGCAAATGAACTCACTTAGGTTTTGAGTGATGTATATTTTGGCCACAAACAACTTCTCAGAATCTTTCAAAGCGTCCGAAACCGGGTTAAAATAGCTAGATATGCACAAACATAAACAAGAATACTAAAATTACCGCCAGGAATTTGCTGAGATTACTTTTGACATCCAGTCAGAGTCCCCTCTTCATAGTATTTCTCTTTCGGCTTCACAATTAGGTTATCGTTACCATTATTTTTACACATATTATTATCAGCGTTATTGTTATCCGACAAAATCTATCATTTTCTCCTAGTGATCCGATCTCAGTACGGCAATGATCCTGAATGATTTATGCTGAAGCGATCTCGTTTCTCAAAGCGCAACCAATACGACTCAGCGTAAGTAATTAACCACATGAGAAGCAAATTAATATGCTGCTTTTTGTGGTTAGCTGCTTTCTTTGCACATCTGGAGGCTTTAGTGCAGCGGGAGTAGAGACCACCTCGCCATGGCCCAAACATAAATGTCTCTCCCACTGGCTGATGACCGCAGCCCGAGACAACTGATGAAACTCGTGCTTGGCCGAAATTCTTCCATTGCAACAACCCCTAGGTAAACCTGAAAGACCGAAATCTCAGTTTCATACGCTGATAGATACGAAACTTGACAGAGTGACCGGTTAAAATGGTTACTTCATTTGCACGGAAAGCTAGAAGGCATTGCAAGCGGACCATTCAGAGCGACCAGCACGTGTTGGATACATAGGGTGGCGCATCATATGTCACTTGTAGACACATGAAGTGGTCTCGTTTTTGGCAGTGTACTCGCTGTAAGTCTCCCTTATTTCTGAGTGGCAACTGTAGTCATACTGAGAAGCGATTATATGGATAGCCATTTGACTGCTGTGTTATCACTTGGCCCTCCGAGTCCATACAGGCGGCACGCCACTAGGTTTCCTTCAGTGCACTATTACAGTCATTTATCTGGTTGAAGTGCTGCTATAAGTTTAATTTTACTTTTTACTTTCCAACACCCACCTCCTGAGTAATTGGTCAATTCAAGAAATCCTTCGGATAAGTTTGTTCAGACACAGCGGCAGGCTGCCAGATCTGCACGAGTCGCGATCCAGTTTTTGCTCCAATGACGGACTCCGTAGACCAGGTGGGGGCCACATTTCTTCGTAATGCTCTTGGCCGCAACGGACCGGTTTCAGTCGTCCTCCAAGACGATAACGCCCTGCTAGATGTGGCATGATGGCCAAGCCTTGTTCGGTGACTTGAGCGCCTTTCTTATTCACCTAATGCCTGAAGAACTGCAGAAATTGTCGTTGAATGAGTCAAGATAGGAGCTGAAGCCATCTCATTGCTGGGAACCTCTAGGTAGCGAACTCAGTCTACGACGGAAGCCCCAGTAGTCTAAGGCCACTTGCTTTCAGATAACGTATGTTTGTAGGAACCATGTTTGACAGGCGTAAATCAGAATGGAAATGTTGGATGTGTTGAAGACCCATGCGTGAGCTATGCATGGTCTCATTCCACGGCACGATATGTGGAACGCCTTCACACGCCATCAAGTTCCTCCTCTAGGCTATCCGTCGAGCGGTATAGTAGATCAAAGGTAATTGCATTCGGCCCCTTTATTTCAATACTTTGGTTTGGGGGCTGTGCACGCACGTCCGTAGAAACAGGAAGAAACTTGGTCCTCGATTCGCCGATTCCAAGTCGCTGCGTAGTGAGTCCGATTATTCAGTGTACGTTGTAGGTCATTCATCGTCCCATCTCATCAAGGCATTCCAAATCAACCACTCATATTTTTGGACCGACTGGACACCGATTTCATTTTCAATACCCACTCAAGAGACCAATCGACAATGGAGTTGGAAAGCAGTAGTAATCGTGAACAGACTTGCCGTGAACCAGATATGACATTGAACTCTGGGAACGCGAACATTTTATCAACCATGTCAATAAGACCGACTACGTGAGAAATGGCACAGACCGTTTCGTTGCCTTCTTCAAAAATCGGTAATAATATTTAGGTGCCACATCTCGCTGAACCGGTTGGATAGAATAAGCCTAGGTTGAACAAAACAACTTATAGAGTGGCTAGCATAGCGCAGAGATCAGGATCTACGGACCTCTCTCTGGGTCCTGTCCAAGGGCTCATCTTTTCCTCACTCGTTGACGAAGACAGGAATCGCCAGCTTCATTGGCTTCTCGCAGATGGTGTTGTATGGTATCAAAGCGGACGGGTGTCAAAAATCCGAGTTTGGGTTGAATGGAGCAATAAAAAGAGCTTGAAGTCGGTTCATTCTCTTCTAGCGGTCGTTAGAAAAATCCCTCTTTTCTCCCCAAGCCAGACACGAAACAAAACGGTTTAGTGAGATCAACAGAGTTCGAAGCATATTTTGTGTCTGGTAAGGCTGGTTGATCTTATGGTCCTTTGTCGGAGCAAGAGAAATCGACAGATTTGGTGAAACAAGTTTTGGTTATTTGTTTCGAGAAATAAACTTTCTTCTCATATGTCCAGCCCTTGGGATGTTGCCATACATAGCAAAACGGGTTTACAACAGCTTGGTAACTGTACACAAATCTAACAGGCATCAGCTGTCTCTCCATGATGTTTTCTTAAGGAAATCGGGAAAGTAGGAAGATTTCTGATCATCTGGTGCATACTCATTGTTGTCAGGAACGGGTAATGCGTAGTAGATATTTTTATAGGGACGGATCAACTTATACCTTGAAGATACAGTTGGAGGATGATGGAACGTGCGGAAATTGCTTGCATGCACTTAAATGGTGATGGGTAAAATGAACCAAGAATGCTAAGGCAGATATATTTTATCATGAGGTCAGAATTTAGTATGAGGTCAATTAGCTTCCTCTGGTGCTTTTGAGAAAAACATGAGGGAACGGTCTGCATTGGAAAAGCATTTCATGGTGTGTGAATATGTACTGACGCCAGCTGTGTGGGTTGCTTACTCAGGTAAATGAAGATTCAGACAGCCACATGAGGGAACGGTCTGCATTGGAAAAGCACTTCATGGTGTGTGAATATGTACTGACACCACCTGTGTGGGTTGCTTACTCAAGTAAATGAAGATTCAGACAGCCGATGCACTGCCCGTTTGGACCACCAAAAGTTCTTGGTTGCGTATTTTTAGAGCGTGCTTCCTTTGATGATAATTCAAACAGAAAACTATCAAAACCAGGCATCCTAATAAAAATGGAGTTCAGTTCGTGAATGCAGCGTAATGGTAGTGACAGTTATTTGCGTATAGTTTCTAGAGTTGAACAACGTAGTCCTGTGGTCCACTGTCACCACCAAGAACGGGAATGAGTCCATTGTTTAGTATCCTTCCTGTTCGGAGACGAAAATTAAAGCTGTCTTGTAGTTCGAGATAAAAGTGAAAACTAAACAGCCTGTTTACTGTTTGGACGCCTATCCCAAATGGCAATGACACATCTTTCCGGTTTGTCAACTTGTTCGCGTGACCCAACTTACAAGTTCGCTGACGTGGATAGTTATAGCATACAAGGCGCAGAAAACATCGGTCAAGTTAGTTCTCCAACTCAGATTAATTTCACCCTCATATCGGCTAACCACGCCCAACTGCAGGCTGAACTGCACGGCATGGCATGGCGCGGAACAGCATAGCTGTTAATATGTACATTGTTCAGCTCACCGCAGAAATGTCACGCTACTCAAACACTTACTTTAGGTCAAACCATTGAAACACAAAAGAGGTCTTTAGTTTTTAACACCATAACCTAAATGGATTAACCTTACCTCGTCCGCTGAATAAAAAATGTAGTCTATTTGTACGATATACTTCAATAATTGTACGCAGGCTACATTTTAGACAGCAGTGTCGTGGAATTATTCATTATATGACGTACTAGACCCCTAGGAACCTATGTTCTACTCAGGATAAAGTCGTTGGCAAAGCTGCATGTCACTCAGATATCACAAGTTGAAACCGTGTTAATCTGCCACTCTGTGTGGTGCAATTGATAAGTGCACACATGTCACGTTCCGCACGCCACATGGTGCGCAATCATCACGCCACTTCAAGGTCTTTTGTCGATTTCAAGTTAATTTAGCATTACATCGGTGACCGGGTCAATGACACTCGTCCTTGTGAATGCCACCCGATAGCGCAAACTTAATTAATGGAAAATAACTGTTTAGGGCTGTGGCTGTTCGCGTCTTTTGCCCTCACTTCGTACCAGAAACCCAGTAGTCTTCAGAACTTGAAGACCATTTGAAGGACAGAAAACATGGGCACCTATGACTCTTTAGTCGCAGCTGTTTCACTTTCATGATTTACAATATTTTTAAAGTGCAGTTTGCATTATTATATGGTTTATTTAAAATTTTACACAGAGGCTCACTCATTATCATAGGGAATAGCAATGCAAACGAAGTCATCACGGCCTCTTTATTGCGACGTCATGTTTTAATTGTTTGACTGTTTTCTCGGCTTGGTCTTCATACTTATCCTGATTACACATTTCCTCGATTTCTATATTAAGCAGCCTCAGGAAACAGCTGTCCTGGCTAGAAATGAAGGCGAATGTCACCAGCACAGTGATACCCTTTCAGGTGTGAAAGGGAGTACTTCTGAAAGCACGATCTTTAAATAATTTTCTCATAATTCTTGATCGATTATTCAACCAATGAAAAACCTTCTTTTGACATCGCTTATGTTGGCGAAATAATTTAAATTAATTTTAGAGGCCAGGTATGCTCTGCTTGCCATTTTCTTCTAAATATAAGGGAAGTTGCTCACGTTTTCTTGTTTAGAAGTACACGTCGGAAACTGTTGGTTTCCGGCTATCATGGTACCAATCCCAATTTTAGAATCCGATCCATTTTAGAAATGTGGACTTCAATGAGTGCTGTATTAATCCATCTGCTCAAGAATTAAGTGTAAGAGGAAAAGCGGAAGGAGCCGATTTTGCAACTGTGAACGAAATAATAATGTGTTCAACCTCGCAGTAGTTGTGCTGGGGTACTTCATTGCAACTCTTCGGGTTTAAGTTTAAAGAAATCTATCTATCAAGTTAATCAACTGGGCATAGCCAAATGCCATCCTTCTGGGGCGCTTGATTGCGTAAGTGTAGTTAGGATGATTAACACCAAGCGGCTTCTGGTTATGTAACTCTGAGTTGCAGAAACACTGGATTACGCCGACTCCACCCGCTGAATGAATTTCAATCCAGTTATTTCACTGCACGTAGCAACTGCAATCCCGGCCAGTATGCGCGACCATGGAACAACTGTTCCTTCTTGACACAGTGCCACTTATAACGTTTCTGAAAGCTCCTTAGCTGTCCGAACCCAGATGCCTGACTCTACCAGATAAATAAAACTGTGCATTTCGATGTGTTCGCATAAGTACAGTAACAAGAGAACCTGTGACGAAAATTTCTGCGTTCATTTGCACCCAGTTACGAGTTGGTTAGTGGAAAATCTCCATCCGGGAATGAGCGGATCTATCAATTCATTCTTTCTAGACAAAATGGAGGGTAACTAGTAGACCCGTAAGTCTGGCCTGTCACGTGACTTTCTAATATCGCGCAATCTCAAGGTCTTTCACCGGACTATAGTTAAACTACCGTATCTTAGGTGGTCGTGACAACTGTACTCGGTTTCAAGAACCCCTGGATGTACTGATTTCGACAGGCTGGTAAAAATTCACACGAAGTGGCCGCCAACATCCGGAGTAAAATTGTAGCTACGCTTTGGTTAATTTTTTTCGGCATTGCGATTTGTCTGAACACACCATTTGGTTACTCTCCTAATAAATAGTGAACTGAAAAAGGCACACGTGACTCATTTACTCAAAGAACAAAGGGGCTGGTATCTTATAGACCCGTCAACTAGCTTACAATGCGTCTGTGTGGATATATCCTAAAGGCTGTAACAAGCCGTTGGCAAATGTTTTACCCTGATGCGTACGTCTTAGCATCCACAAACAATTTCAGCTGGACAGAACTTTCTAATCGGTGGTTACGGATGGAACTTTTAGGTAGATGCAAACTTTGGGAAATATTCCTTAGAAAAACTTTTTGTAAAAGTGTCTAGCATGAAAGTACTCGTTGGTTTGCTCGCTCAGATGGGTAAATTGGTTGCAAGGATTTTACCACTAATCAATTTAACATCATCGGTGCGTTGTTAGGCGACGTAATGGAGCGTATTGATGGGCCGCCACGAACACCGACGGTAAGCTCAAAAACTAGGTTCCATTTTTGGGAAAGGTAGGGCACGGTATTTTGTGAAGAAAGCTGGCAAGCAATTGTCTAAAGGCACATGATGAGTTTTGGGAAATGTCTTAAATGTTGTGTCGTCCGGAGGTAACCCGTCAACTCGCGTAAGGAAGAAGCCAAAGTCGAGCACGTGAACAGGTCTTTTTCGCCGCGAAGTAAGGCGGTTTATATACATCGGAAAAAATGGTATGAATTGGCTGAGACTTTCTTTTCAACCGAATAACCAATAGGAATCAACAGTTATGCACGATCGGGCAGAAAAATAACGAAATGCAACGACCAATAGGAGTCACACGTGAGAGCGGAACGAGGATAAATCAATAGGGACTCAGCACGATGCAATCTGGTGGCTGAACGTGTGGTGACGACAAATATAAGCGGAATGTGAGAATTGACCAGAAACGATCAGTCCGTAGTTAAGACGAAATTTTTAGACAATTAACAGTTCCGTTCTGGTAACATTAAAGATATGAAAAAATTCAGCCAATAAGAAACGAACCGGTTCCCTGGTGCAGACACCTAAATTTGAGCGACTCACGGACAAACGGATCTTAGTACGATCTAGGTCATCACTGTGGTCCCCGGCTTCATTAGAGTTGTGGCAGGATTATTCCACTTTCTAGTCAGTAACCACCTAATATCGTCATCCCGGGGACGACAATTCGACTAACCATACAATAAGGGGAATGCCACCAGAATATATGTTAATCCAATGAGGACGCTCTGGCACATATTCATACCGTACTATAGGGGGCAAGTTGACGTTCGACGCTGGAATTTTAAGGAGTCGATGGAGGACCTCAGTGCCTTGAAGGTGAACCGACAACTCATCCCGACTTTCGTCGTTATGGTCTTCTGCGGAAACCCTATTATGGCTTGCAAGATGCTTGCAGATCATATTTCCTCGCATCTACATCGGTGCCAGTGAGCACCACAATAAGCCTCAGGTCATTCGTCTGTGACTACCACTAAAACAAATCATGATTCAGTGGTTCAGCTAATGTTGACTAGAAAATTCGGACACCCGCATCTCTCATTCATGTAATTCCTTTTGTGTAAAGTTTGGTTGTATGCTAGAATGGGACGGGATGGGACACAGCGTAGTCAGTCCGGTCCTGGCACTTGTGTACATATTATCTGCGGAATTTCTGTATGGGTAACAGTGAAGTTCGAACTCGCGGAATTGGTGATTAGGATTGGTTGACCGTACAATTGTCCGGAACAAAACAAAGATCATCGAAATCTTTCCACAGATTTCTAAACTAGTGAAATCAGTATATTTCAAACAAATATGATAGAATAGAAATTTCGTTAAAGTGAGAAGACTTTCAGCGTTGGTTCAAATAAATTCGCTCCCAAAAGATGGTATTGGAAGTCAGGAAAGATAAGAATGCTCCTTGGATGATTTCCGGCCATCTGCGAGACAGACCAAACTGGACCGTGAATATTATCCCTCTGAACTTTGAATAAACTTTATTAGCAAAGATAAAATTGCCTAATTTAAAAAATGATTCGGTAGTGAATTAGTGAAAAGGCCCACAAAAAGAACCGAGCAGCCTCTGTCGTCGAGTTTGTGGCGTTGACTTTATACTATTTGTAATGGAAAGTTAGTGAACGAAAAACTCATTTCTCACTCCCAGGGACGAAGCAGGCAGTGAATTCTCACAATTGAACGTTTGATGCCATCCCCCTCCTTTTTACTGCGGGAAGTTTGACTGAGATTCATGATCCCTCAGTGTGGTGATGTGGCGGTAGACAAAGCACGCTGGATCGACCTGCCTTCATTCTTTCAGAATATTAAGACTGTGAAGTAGTCAGCTGATTTTTCAGATTGAAATCCAGTTGAAAATATCTGAGGTGTATTGATGCGGTGGGTGCATATGAATGACCCTATGTTTCATAATCTACACAGGCCGTCTGCATTCAAAAGCCAAGAAAAAGCGGTTAGATTCCGTAGTAGTTTGTCCAACTAATACCCGCCTTTTCGCGGAATCTCCAAGAGACTGGATGTTGGAAATGCCGCCTGGAAGAATATGAAGTAAAGTAAACTACCAAAGCAAGCACCATCAGGTGTAGTTTAGCTATGAAGCGTGTTTAGCCTTGAAAACGTTTGTTCGCATCATACCGGTTTACGAAGGAGGAAATCCACAACATGTTTATTCAAAACAATGTTCACGTAGCTATCAGGAAAAAAATCAATGATTGCCCCTCAGTCAATTGAACCAGAAATCGACAGTGTTGGTATTTCCTCATGTTTGGTTAACACGGTGAAACATATTCTTGGTAACTTCTATAAAAGCAACTTCTTCTGATGGAAGTACAAAAAGGATCAGCAATTACGGCAAATGGGTACGCTGAAATTCACTGAACCTATAGACTTTTCACGCAAACTAAACGCTGCACGTTATCACCTGGGGGACCTGTTCATTGATGTTACGATTGTCTTTATAACGGTGTTCATCCTACCGATATCCTTCGATAGTTGAGCAGAATTTTGGAGGTATGCGTGGTAACGATGAAACATACTGACGTGATTTAGTTTGATAAACACAAAGTAGGATACGTCGGTAGGATGCCAACCGAGGTCATACAAGGTACAAACCTTATCTGGGTTTTTTTTGGCAGTACTTTACACCTGGACTGCAGCATCTAATTACCGGACGAATGAACGATACCATTGGTCATGCCACGGATGCGATGTAAAAGAAACGAAAGTTGTAACACACAAAATCATTTTGTTAGGTCCATGATGATCGGTCTCTTGGAGAGTGGCTTCCGTGCATGAGCGCTGGAAGATCGACTGTCGGCAACCTTCCGGTCGCTTTTTTCAGGCTTACTAGACCTCATCAACCCTACGCGTGCATTGTAAAATGCCTCTGAAGATTCCTCGTACTCGGGCAAAATATCACTGTTGTAAAAACGCATCAGACTGATCCAGAAAAATCATCTAACGCTGTTGGGCTTAGGATAGAATTGGTATTCATCTGAGAGCACACCTTTGGACCGCTGTCTTTACGTAGTTCGTTGGCGGAGCTGAATGGCTTTAACCAATTATTTCAATGTTCCCTAATGCACGAGGTTTCCTTTATCTTTCTCTGACTCGCACTTTTGTTGGTTTAATTAAAATTGTTTTGCCCACCGAACATGTGACTGTGTTATTAGACTTTTATGTTGAATTAAGTGTCAGTTAAGTGAACGGAGTAACTTGGGGCCTTGACACAACGAGGTTTGCTTAGTTATGAACGCTTTCTCTCTGAGTTATGGTAGAAGTCTTATATCCTAAGTGATATCCGTGTAATAAAAATGTCGTTCCTTTCCGCTGATACTTCCGCGTGAATTAGTGTATAGGTGAAAATGTTTTGAGAATTAACTAACTGGCCATTGTTTACAATCGTTGGTGCCCTGGCTTTTCAGCCAACAGCTCTGAGCTAACAGTGATTCTTGTGAGATTGGTTCACATTACGACGTCCGTGTCTACCAAATGTGGATTGTTGGTTCAAACTACCAATAAAGAGGAATTGAAAGACCAGGGAGTCGTTCTCAAATGTAGTGTGATCAGAGAGATCATTCCAGATCATTCCAGGTATCTTGTGTACCACTGTTTTGACCATATAAAACCAGAAATTAAATAATTTGTGGTAACCTCTTAGTAGTCGTTTTGGTACCATCGTGGAACCAGATCAATATTGGCTACAGCTTCAGATGAGTCATACTTAATCAATGTTTCTACAACACCACTTACTTTAAGTAAGCCATGTTGGAGAGATTAGCTCGAGGCCCATGATATGTAAATTAAAGCGGTGTCATCAAGTCCAAAACTAGATCATGTTTCCTTGCACTACGTCACAGGTATCGACACCCAACACTCCCCCATAAAAAGAGGGCAGGTGATCTACACTGAATAACGATCCACCTTCAATGGATAACAAGAAGGCAAGTGACAGGGTTCGTCGCAGTTTTGTCTTCATAGAAGTGAACCCAGGTATATAGCATCTTTTGGATGACCAACGTTTACAAATGACAACAATTTATCGTAGAGGACAAAGTGAGTAAAGCCAGTTTCTTAAACTGTTGGCGAGGACATTAGCTTTCAGGACTAAAGAACATAAATTTGACATTATTCCTCCACTAGAAACTAGTCATCGAAAGAAGACTGCTAGTGGGACAACCAGGCTTAAATAACATGGTTTTTAAATTCTTCTCATAATACCCAAATGCCTTTCGAGTGGCCCGATTTCTCAGAAGCTTCTCAAGCATTGAATGAAGTGTAACTAAAGCAGAACACTCACATTGCACTTATAAATGCGCCAGCGTTCACGTATCTGTAAAGCACCGGATACCCAACGATGTTCACCCGACCCACTTGCTCCGTTGTTCCTTCTCCTATGAGGTGCAAAGATTATGGGAGCGACTCCAGTCAAACGACATTCCATTTTATAGAAGTAATGCACTACTGATAGGGTTGCTGAAAACTTTTCGACATTCCATTTTGTATCAAGGTTGTGAGCTACATTATACAGGATCCTCACCAGGCTGTCAACGTAAGGACAAATATCCTTATGCTTTGCTCAGAGTAATCTGAGCCGCTCATTTGTATTGTAAAGTAATTACGATGAGGCAAGCAGAAGACCACGATTCTCGGACTAGTAATTAGAAAATTTGTATATGGGGAGAAGGGTCACCGGTGCATTCTTGCTTGGTCCATAATCGGTTTTATGCTTTTTCAAGGTTTCCTGAAGAGGACTAACAGTAGCCGGCTGCACCATGACTTTTATGTGTTAGCCTTGCATGCGCATTCTATTACGCGTCGAAAAAGATTGCTGTTTGTGTACTGCCTGAGTCACCAGAAAAAATTGTCAGCAAATGAGTGGAAACCTCGACCGGTGTAGCATTCTTGGATTGCTAAAGTTCAGAGCATTAAAGTAGCGAATCTTTCCAGACTAGCATTTTGGTCAGTTTTGAGGAAGAAGTCAATCCTTTGAAGTGACCTTTCAACAATCGACGGTCCTGCACTTCGAATGACAAGCAGTTATTACGTTGGTAACAAATCTGAATCCCCTTTTCACCAGTATGTCGATGGCAGATCATAAGATCAATTCGGCTATGACTTGTGCCTTGTGGTAGGCAAAGAAAACCACGAGCTAGTTACCTTCAGATGCACCGAATCTATTTCGACGGTCAATCACAGGCTTCCTCAATCGACCTGTTCACAAAATTGCCTCGGATTTGTTGAACTGATCATGTGCTTTGTATGTGAAACGGTCGATTGCTTCAGCAAATAACCAGTTTCCGGACATTGACAAGTTCAATCAGTGACGCACTTTTCGAAAATTGGAGGATGAATAAAGAAACTATAAGAACACAAGTCCTCAGAAAGTTACTGTGGGTGTTGTATAACACAGACCACAGACTTCGCACGTACCAATCGATGATTCTGCCTCTAGTTTGTATCTGTTCGCTCCCCCATTGAATGAGCGCTTAGTAGGCCTTGGTAGGTTATTCGACCGGCAACAGGTCCATTGAGCGGTTTCGCCATCGGATGAATAAAAATAATCGTTGGGGAATTCCTGTGTGAAGATAGTGCCAGAAACAATTAGGCATAATATTTAATCAGCAACCAAGCTGACTGCTTGACAAGTAAGACACTTGTGTCCTCGATCTATGTTGTGGTAATGTATATCGGTAGGTAGGTGATGGATTGAGTTCATTATTAGAGCATTCATCGCCTGTTTGGGCAAAAGTGAGCCAGTGTCACTGATGAACAACTGACGGTGTCACAAATTTGTAAGTGGGACTGGAGCTGATAACGATCCAGGTATTTTTTTATCACTCACCAATGGAGGTTCCCTGCAACCGCATGGAGCCGAGCAGTGTGCATTTTTTACTCATGGTAACTCGGTCAGACCGAGATACTCCAGCATACCAGGCTGACAGAACCTTATAAACCCAAGTTACTGAATTCTATCAGGTATAATTCTAGCAGAAAAGAAAACACATTAGCAGTAGTGCTCGAAACATACCCTTCGTTCGAACCCAGGCCTTGCCTTCTGAGTATCCCTATATGGGTTCGAATAACCTAGTTGTATTTCAGCCCTTGTGGTTTCTTCGAGCTGTGCGCAGGTATGCGCCAAAGGGATGCCACAGATGAGCGATTTTATGACAGATAAACAAACAACCCCGTAAATTTCTGATTAGCAAGGAAAGAGAAAAAATTCTAGAAAACATTTTAAGACAACGAGAATGCAAGACAAAGTTCTTTTCCATGAGTTTGGGAAATCAATACCTGAAGAATAACGACTGTCGTAAAGGTGTTCAGCAGTTATGTTCTACTGTCTCCGCATGGACGTAAGAGTTGACAAAAACCGTCTGCTGTATTAAATACAAATCAAAAGTGTTCAGACCGGGAGATCTTCTGCCTGAGCGTCACATACGAGTTTGGGATGGTCTGTTTACCACTTTCAAATCCTTGCAGTTGATTGCACATAGTTTGTTGATGCTAAATAGATATAAAGCTGAACGAGAAGTCCATACATTTTGGTTTGTTCAGAATGGGTGATAAGACTGGGTGATCAATGTACTAAAGCTCCATTGATGGTCGGGAACGATCCGAAAACGGACAACCAATAACTGCATTATGCGCACATTCGCGCTCCGTTGGGCAGGGTGGTAGTGAAATGACTTTTTGGGGTACTGGTCAAGGAACGAATATAGGATAATCTTTTGTGACACGCTAGCGGTTATGAGAAGCGGTAAAAACTTTGATCATTGCAGGCTGTGGATTGTCTGTGAGTTTAGAAACAGTCAGACAGTCAGGTTTGTTTTATCATGCCCAAAACATCTGCAGCACGTAGGTTAGATAGCACCCGCCTTAAGGATATGAAAAGTATTTGTGTGACTCAGGAGTAATAAGCCTGCCACACCACCATAACAAAGCATGCAACATCGGGCACGATTAATGCTACAGGTCAAAATACTGAGTCGGAACAACAATATGAAAATTAAAGAGACACAAAAACTTAGATTACCCGCCATTTTCTTGTAGTGGAACGCTCTCAAGAGACTTAGTTTGGTCCAAGCAGTGGGGTAGAAATTAGTTGTATCTTTTTAGCGGATAGGGTTAACCAACGGAGTTACAACAACCAGCCGTTCTTTGTGAAAATGTACACAGCCAACCAGCAAATCAGCTGGTGGGCAGTAGTGCGTAGAGATGAAGCCATTCAGCAAGACACTGCAGGGCTTTTTTAGGTAGACAAGAAATCGCTCAGTGAGAGAAAAGCCAACAATAAGCATGCGAATGTTGAATGACATTGGCGTGTGGTAAAGTGAAAAGTCACTGTTAAGCACACACGTGTTAACGGAGCTTGTGTTAAGTGGAGATCCTGTGTGACATTAGATCCACTGGTCGAGGTTCTAAACTGGCGGAACCGGTAGTTGATTATTCTGAAGTTTCGTCAAACATGACTTGTCGAAAAAATCACTACATCATCAGTATTCTTCCAGCGTAAACAAGAGGTATTTGCTTTGCAGAACTTTCTCTTGCAGACCGTTATCACTGAGAGATTCCGTTGACTCTCACGCCTACACAAAATTAGTTTATGAGTGATCATTAGTTTTCGCATTTGTACACTTTGGTATTTGGGTGCAAAATAAAAGCGACGCAAATTCAGGGACAAGGCTTACCTCATGAGCAGGCCGGGTTCTAAGTCTTCATCGACCATTTCCGTAGTATCATATCAACCACATTAGGTCCGTTTTACTTATCGCTGAATCAACGACTGACCTGGAATCGTGGCCAGAAAGCGGAGCCCTTACACGATGCAGCCCATGTTAATTACAGTTCTCTAATGAGATTCCCTATACAGCGTAATCATCCTAAGCTTCAGTTGCGTGATGCATGCATTTCACTGTCACACCGGTTACAGTCATAAGCATTTTGTTCTGTTCACCAAAGGCAACCTAGTGGAGGGATCAGTCATTTCGATACAAATGGTGCAAATCTAATCTAACACACAAAGCAAGCCTTAAGCTTCTCACAAACAAGAGGTCAGTCCTTCTGAGATGATCATGATTTGATTTGATACGTTTTTGGATGGGCGTTACTTAGTATGTGATGCCATAGGTGATCTGTACGGATAAGCCAGCTATTGCTTCGCGCTATAAGCGTTGAGAAGCTATAGTAATGGGGTATAACAGAAGAGGCGAGCTTTTGGTTGGGGAGTATATTTATCCTATCAGCAGGCTGGGAAGTAAGCCTTACTGGATAATAACAGAGTATCGCAAGGTGAAGAAATTCAGCAGACCAAGAGGTCACCTGCAGTACTGTACAAGGAACGTTCTACCAGACAGACAGACAAGGTGAAAAAATGGTTACCGATTTATTTGATATCCAACTTTTAAAAAACGGAGGCTAAGAAGTCTAACAGAATCCGTGGCTCACTCTGTATGTCCTGGGCCCACATAAAACCTCAGCAAACTGGCATTTAGACTATCCCACGTAGATGGCACGAATATGCCAAGAAGCAACACGGTCGATTTCGAGGGCGTCAAACCGTCGCGAATGGTTTCCATCGCTATTAAAATTTGGCTGAAGCGGACCTGCTTCATCCAAGCACGCTATTCATTACGACCTAGCGACGACGAATGATCGTTTTACTTCCATTTGTCATGGTACTTCTTCCCCCTTCAGGAGTTCTTCAAATGAATATCTTGAGCGAATTCCTTCAAATAGAGCCAAATATAATCAAACATACACTGCATCCAAATCTCTGTTACTTTTTGGGGACAGAACGTGACACTGATAGCAGCCGATAATAGCAAATTGTCAAGTTACTGATGCGAAAATTAGTAATCCCGCAGAAACCAGTCTGAAACCATTCTCGTGGCTTCTGTCTACGAGTTCCAAATTTCGTCACTGAATTCTACACGGAATACACCAAAAGTTGATTACATGTATAATTGAGCGCCGATGCCCCATTTATAGAACTTTATTGCCACCGTAGGTAAAGAGCTGACACAACCAGTAACCTCGGTTGGCTTCGCTACCCAGCTGGACCATCGACATTCATTGGCTCCGTTCACATGACCGCCAGGTCAAGCCTTATATTCTGTAGGTCTTAAAGTTCCATTTCGTTCTTCCTATCTAATAATTTACTGGAAACTTTGAAGTCGCGTACTTATAGTCTACCTTAAAGTTTTCAGACACATCGAACATTCCTGTCTATGGTTCATAGTAGGTATTACTTTCCTGTTTCCAGCTAATGTAACAAACTCATCACCAATTGAGAGGAGGGATGAACTCATCAGGTAGCAGATGAAACTGACTGCATAAGGTGATCGAGAGGATTGATCGCTTGCAGGTGCATATATCCACCGCGTTTTGCTACTACATGGTTCTGGGAGTAACACAACACGCAGTTTGGTTTTGTCAAATCCACAGGGAGATCCAACTGTGCCTTTAGTTCGTTTGCACTAATTCTTCTCATTAAAATCCTGGTTTCTGTTTTGAGAACACACGTTTGACAAATTGCGTAGGTTTTACACGTTTGGACGATATTCATATGTTGCCTTTTTCTTTGTTTTGGATCAGTCTAGGTCAATCCTAAGTAATACGTAGTCTTTCAGTATGGAAGTCCCGGCACCAGCAAAATTGGCGTTCATTTGCCGGTCAAATCACCTATATGTTAGTACAGCTACATCGAAGTGCCCCCAACTCAGCCCGCAGTAATCGATTCATTCGGGGGAGCTAAGAAGTAAAAATAACCAAATCAAGTGTCCGACTACAACAAGCTAATGACCCTCCATTTAGCCACTTGTGACTACGTGGTTCCAGAGAGTTATTGTTCAAGTCTCGTCCCCCAAATGGTGCCGTCATACGTCAAAACATGCTAGCTGTAATTTCAGAAGATGATTTCCAAAAACACTAAATCTCTGGTTATTGATCCGCACATGGATGCTTTTAGTGGCTGTTCAGCTGTGATTTCCAGTTTCACGTTTGTAAATGCAGCATGTCTTTTTTCAGTAGGGTTTCAGGAATGGCAATTTTGACACACGTATACATGCTCCGTTATGCTATGGGTTATGATAGCTCTCCATCAATAACCATCACAATTGTAGATAGCGTTTGACGATAAAAACAGAACTGTCTTATTTTGAACAAAGAAACAGCAAGCTTAACTCACAAAGCGACATCTTTCTTTGGGACATGTTCAGGAGTCTCGTCGTACAACAACACAAAAAGTACCCAATATCGTCAACTAAAGACCACCAGCATCCCCTTTGACCTACAGAGAGAACTTTCACGTGACGATCAGAAGCGATAGTCAGGTTATCACCATTTGGGTGTAGAGCTTTAGTTACCCTGTAAGCACAGTCACGGTTCTCAGTATAGCTGATGCGCACTATCTCAAATACGTTGATTTTCACTTCCTTGATCGGAATAATAGCTGCATTTAACTAACGCGCTTTCAGGGTCTACAACACTATTTGTGAGACCTGACACCTAGTTATCGTGGTCCAACCATCATGTGATTTCTATGGTACGTGGATAAAGGCATTTGTTAATGCAGTGTAGTCCGATTTTACGCAAGGTGAATCCACCCAACTTGAATGCATCCTTAAGCCCTCTATACACTCAAGTTTCCCTCTGAAGACGAATAAAACAAACAATGCAACTTCTAGGAAAACGTGACAACTAAAAAACTCTATTCTCACCATATATTCACTGTAATTTGCACGTCAACGTCTCAGTGGAAAAAGGCAATAATTGAGGAATTCATCCAAGAAAGTGAAACTAGGCTATTACCACAGTGGATATGTGAATCATCACAAAATGTACCGTTGTTTAAGGTGCTGGGATCACTTGCGCGTTGTTGTGATGGGATCAAACCCGTACTGAATTCGTCCTGATTTTCCGTAAAACTCGTTGACCATTGGGTTTGCCAGCACAAAATATTAGATAGCAAGTACACCGATGAACTTTCGCTCAAAAAAGGCAAAATGGCCCTTTTTAAGCCTTTGATTTCCTCCTTCCTTTAGCACTGCATTTCAAAGAATTTTTACCATCAAATCAAAGCTGGAATAGGCCTTGAAATTGCCCTAGTTTGTGTGTAGACACGAATGAGGCAATTTTCTATTTTATACTTTCTCGAACATTCTGATAGAATCAGCTGTTTGCAGACTAGCGGACAAACTGAAGTAAAATTGTCCAGTGTAAATAAAACTCTATGTCAATTAAGTGGCACTCGATCTGTTTTTCCAAATTTGTAAATGACTTCTAGACGTGTCGTCACCATGCGAGGGTATATCCTCAGTTCGCTGGCGGGTGGTTTACATTGCAAGCTCTTCAAAATCTCACATCGGAGACAGAACGCTTGTACACGAGCAAATTGTGACGTTTGTAGCCTTTACCCCTCCTCCTATGGTTAAACGGACCCGGAATACCACAAAACCTCTTAATTTTGCACAAAAACATGGTTTACCAAAGTACAAACTCTTTTTTACAGGGTGTCTCCCCATGTTCGCAAATACCTTGAAGTTCCTTGAACAGTTATGCAGAAATAGGCCTGGAACATTAAGTTATCCATTTGCACTCAAGCGCGAGTCCAATTTGAAATGGTTGATTCGGAACTAATTTGGCATCCAAACTTCACAGCGGCTTTCTTGACAACACTGAATTTCCTCTTTTTATTAAAGAATTACGTGATCGGAAATTGTTTCAAATCTGACTAAACGTGGAAACCACACGTGTGGATACCAATGCACCTGAATGGCCTGAGTTTATTTTTGGAAAAAGGTGTGTCCAATGTGAAAAGTTGTACGAAAATAAGAGGTAAAGGTACCAACTAAATATCAACATTCAAGGGGTTGGAAGATAGACTCTGCAATATTGGTCCTCCTTCAGTTCAAACACCTATTCTGTATGACGAAATAACTTCACAGTTTAGAATACAGGTCGAATACTGCAAGACAGAGGTAGACAGTTGCCGAAATGCATGTGGTTAGTGATTGTGCGTTTTCTTATCAACTTATACAGTGTCGACGACACCAAGTCACAGCTATACGGCGGCATGCGTCACCTGTCGCGCTCTACATTGGAATAAAAGAGAAATATGTGACACTGGACTTCTCACAATCTTTTTATAACCTTTAAAACAGCCACTTGATGGATAACAGAATCCGCGTAATTTGAATTGTTGCAGCAAGAACAGGGAAAGCAACAGCCACTTTCAGGGAAGTTTACAAAAGAATCACAAGAAAAAATTACGGAACATTCGAAGCAAAAGGCTTCACCTTAGTCACAGTCAATTTAGTGGGCGAAAGAATACTATGTAACCCGTCATGCGAACCCTGGTAGAGACAGAATGCATCCTCGAGAAACAGCTTACGAACAATCTACAAATTAAATCTTTTTGATCTGCATAGCAGCGTAAAACGCGTAACTCTGCATCATCCTGTACTTCAGATAACCACATCATAAACAAAATCTTTTTTGATCTTTAAATTTTCCACCTCCCAGTGTGATCGTGCAGTCAGCCAGAGACCACAGAATTTTCTGCAGAACTAGAATTTTTATGTCTGTGTTAACTGAACTTTATATAATTGAGGGAGATGTCTTAACGCTTCAAAAACTTTTCACTTTTATTTCAATCCACCCAACCGTTTGCGTGCACGCGTGTCGAACAACCGGGTATTCTCTCGCGACTACTTTTCTAACATTGTGTTGGCAATTTCATTTTGATTTTGGTTGACTAGCTTTTGTTCACTCATCAGACCACATTTGCTCTCCTATCCAATTGCAGTGCAGACGTAATGAAATTCGGTCGCTCGTAACGGTTTCTTTTCTGTCCCTAGTAGAACATATTTAAAAACTCTAGCAAAATAATTCTCATGCCAATATTCTGAGGAACCGATCAAAGTAGCGATTTTGAATCAGCTGAAGCAAACTGACTGTGTAAACAGTATTTTCCGTTTTATCCGTTCTAAAAACTCACAAACTACGTAAGTACAAGGTAACTCTAAACACGATTACTAAATATGAGCTGTGCTCCTACTGAACGCTTGCAAGCTCGTAACGTATTACTCGTGAGTTTGCTGAAAGCACATCAGCAGCAAACGAAGGGTTCCGTTCTCCTTGGAGCTTACCAGGCAGGCGCAGTCACTGATTTTTCTCCAACATTATGTTTTACGTGTAACCGAATTGGATATAATTTGACAGATGCTCTTATGTGCATACGAATTCAATCGAATTCGATCGCATCTGTCATTTACTATAGTCCGCTCCAAAATGCGACGGCCTGTTGCAGCACATTCAGTTGAAGTGGGCCATTATAAACGATAGATTCACCTGGACTCAGTGGAGTATCTTCAAAGCCTAATCACTCCGTTCTGAGTCAATCATTCTGAAAATGTGGGCGCCAGCAGCCAGTTTCAGTGCACCACAGTACATAGGAATTTCAAGTAGCTAAAAGGACTCTTCAGTCATACTCTGCGTGCGTTGTTGAATCTTCTCAAGAAAGCAGTATTTGGGGCCTACTGACCGATAGAATGTGAGCTTTTTGTGACTTTAGAGCTGCTCGTAATCGTGGCAAGTGATAAAATGCCCAAATACTGAAACCTGGTAAGCTATTATTCCTTGAATAAAAAGAAACTTTCCACGTCCTACACCGTCGTTAGGATTCCGGAATTCACTTGGTGTGTTCCCAATTGTGACAGTTTCATCTATCATGTTTTGTAGGATACGGGCGAGAATGTCTTTCGCTGAAGTGATATCCCCTTTCTTGGTAATGTTGCTTGAAAAGAGAATGGAAAACTACAAACTACAATTCCCGACATGCCACTATTGAGTATTTCATAGAGAGGAAAAACCGACCGCACAGTTCTTTTTGAATTTTAGAAGAATTCCCATTTAATTGCAGAAGGAAGCAATGGCTGAGACCCGATTCTCAGTTGTCACTCACACCCGGAATGAAAACAACGTTGTCAGCATTTCGAAGTGTCGCCTTCATAGAGAGGAAAAACCGACCGCACAGTTCTTTTTGAATTTTAGAAGAATTCCCATTTAATTGCAGAAGGAAACAATGGTTGAGACCCGATTCTCAGTTGTCACTCACACCCGGAATGAAAACAACGTTTTCAGCATTTCGAAGTGTCGCCTGCATCAAATCAAGACTTCCAGTCCCTTCCGATTAACAGGGTTATAAAGAGCACGGGATGTTCTCTGTTTTATTGTATAAACGATACCATCAAGAGTGAATATTACTAGACACCTGTGAAACGGTCATACCACGCGGACGTCTGTGATCACTCGATTTTATATTCGAAACGTGCCCCTCTAAAGAGCACGGGATGTTCTCTGTTTTATTCTATAAACGATACCATCAAAAGTGAATATTACTAGACACCTGTCAAACGGCCATACCACGCGGACGTCTGTGACCACTCGATTTTATGTTTGAAACGTGCTCCTTGTTGATCTTGGGGTTCCTTTCGTGACGCTAATGATTGTGTCCAGCAGTCGAACGGACCAGTTTGGCTAGTGTACAAAACACCCAATGCAGAATCACCGAATGAATGTTTAACGACAAACTCCATACTATGAACACGATAGTAAAATGATACAACTATACAAACTCAAAATTGTGGAGTTATGTCAGCCTCTTCAAACCGGGTCAGCTGACACTCACTCGAAAAAGATCTTGCACGAATGGAGTAAGCAGGAAACCGTACGCCTACGCATAGTTCACGCCGGTCGGTGTGATGTTGTGACAAGCCACCATCTAACGGTGATTTGAATTGATTGATTAAATATTATCGCACGAGTGTGAATGGTAACAAATGGTGGCAAGACACGAGGACAATGTATCCGGTGTTTAATTCGGCCGTACTAGCGTTTTAGTTTCACTGGGTGGACATGTGTTTTTGTAGTAGTACATAGATTCTGCAAGCATTAGCTAGTTGGAGATTACTTTGTAATTCACACATTCACAAGTCTCTGTGGCGTGTAGGCAGGATTTTGCGATGACTTTATGGTCACCCACGTGACTGTGCATACGGCAGGTGGCTACTTACCCGCTGAATATGTGCACATTCTGCGGAATGGTGATGATATTTCTATGAGATACTGTATCTTGCGGGGGGTCACTGTCATGAGCAAAGAGGATCAAAGAGGGAAATTTGTCCTGACCATGTGGTGGTTGCTGAATATAACTAGCCCCGATAGTAGAATATGATATTTCTATGAGATACTGTATCTTGCTGGGGGTCAGGGTCATGAGCAAAGAGGATCAAAGAGAGAAATTTGTCCTGACCATTTGGTGGTTGCTGAATATAACTAGCCCGACAGTAGAACCCTCGGATAGGCCGCCAAACTATTTTGCTCCGTTGCGAAAGAACTGATTAGATAGTAAACCATGATAAACCTGACTAAGTCGTAATACTATGAAGTGGTGAAACAGTGTAACGGACTTCAGCCATCTTCACAGGCTATTATTGACGAGTAAATTTGTGCTATATGGCTAAGACCCAGTATGAACTCAGTAATAGTATAAGTTGCTGTGAAACCTTATTTCATATGTAAAGTTATGCATGATCTGCATTTGACATATCCTCAGCCAATTTGGAGAAATGCAGTATATCCTTTAGGAGATTTTATTAGTGGCGCTGTTGACGTCAGAGTTCATTGTATTTGACATAATAGCAATATTGAGAGGATCAGTGACAAATGCAGCTAGGTATAAATCCCAAAATGTGTTCACAATGTGTATCAGAAACCTGAGCGTGCACAAGTTTGGTCAGGTTGACTGGATCAGCAAGCTCCGCTGATACCAGGGGTTTTGATTGCAAAAGATCATTGTGAACGTTTGGTTAGGGTCGGATAAGTGACCCTCGGTTATTCGGTGCCAAGTCATTGAAGAGGCTGGTTCTCCTCCCGGTATTACTGTCGCCCGTGCGATGTCGACGCGATACTGAAGAATTGACCACATGACATATCTGAGCAGCCCGTGAGATTACCGATTGGAGGATATGGACATTTTGTAGTCTTTTCGCTGAGCCGTCAGATTAATAGTGTCTCTTATTTCAAAAGACATCAAACCGATTCTTTAGTATTTGGCGAAGTCGATGTTGCTAAGCCCTTTGTTTCTCAAACAGCAATGCATGATTTGTAGAAATCAGTAACGCAATCTTTTTCATTTAATAGACAGACAATATTAGAGAATAATATTCGATTGCAGTACAAATAGATGGTGTATAGGCAGTTCTATTCTCCCGGTTGTTGCAGGTGGGTTTGTTTCAGTTTTGTTCTTTTAGATCCAGCCTTGGATGTGGTATTTTACTGCAAAAACGTTAAACAAGCAAATTCCTTGGAAGGAGTAGTGCGGCTCCGGTTCTTATATCAATTTAAAAATAGCGGTGCAACCCCAATCAAGGCAAAATCCAGCTTGATTCTACCGAATCTGACTCCTCCGATGATGGATCAACCTACGCAGGAAAATACCAGAACGCCCCTCGGCAGCTACGCACACTCGGCTGATGTGCCGGTGTTTTTCGCACGCATCCTTTTTTTTAATATGGGAATCATCTTAGAAGGTCCCCCATTCTGTCGGTATTCTTTCCTCACTTGGGATAATTTGGAGCAAAGTCGTCAAGAAAGCCACAAGACCCCCACTGTCTTTGAAGCGTGCAGCATGCGAAAACTCCGGTCCAGGTGGTTTGTAGCCTAGGGTAATGGAACTGTACCATTCCTCTCTTCGGCGAAGGTGGACTGGTACCCACGTCCCATCCAGATTCATTCAGTACATTCAGAGGGTGAGCTGATGGGCTCAGCTGAAATGTTCTTTAAAGCGATCAGCCTATCGTTTGGGGGTTCACTGCCAAGTCATCTGTAGCAGATTGTGGCACGCAATGTCAAAGGTTGTGAACGTGACTTATAACACATTTCTCTGGTCGTCATCAAAATCACCATTCTGCCCGTTGGAGTAAGAAAGCTTCTCAGCCAACTCAACTTGATAATGCAGAGCTATTTAGAAGTCTTTCAGGCGGTGAACTGGATGCTTTCGAATCAACTGACCTGTCCCAAAGGGAAAACGAATGCATATGCATGCCCGCACAGCACAGTGAGTAAAGTGGTGTACTTCAAAATGAGCAAGAGTGTACTATTGAAGCTTTCACCAGTAGTTGACTGCCAAAAGATCTAGCTGAGTTCACTACTGATCTCCGCTTGGTGGCTGTATGAATGCTTGTGCTGAAAGTTTATGCTGGCTAGAAATAACTGTTTTTCAGCAAACAATTTAAGTCTCCCCCATTTATCTTTATTGAGAGGATTAATCTTGAATAGGTCGCCCAGATGAGTTCATTAGAAACTCTTTCGGTCAACCTGAGCATTAATATAACCTGTCAGAAGCACGATATCCGTAATTCTCGCTGACCGGGGTAACCGTGACAAACCTCCATAGAAGCTGCATTTCTCAGCGTCACGGTTGCCCTTCGCCGAACCGTATGCTGACAAAAAAACAAGTACCACTCGCCAAGTCAAAATACATCGATCTTGACTGAACCATCCAACCTGACCATCCAAAGTTCAGGTTATAATCCAGCCCAGATGAGCACACTCAGCCCTGCGGCTAAGCACAACTCCCACACTGTAGGCACGATGGGCCATGAATGAGGAGAGTAATATGCTGTAAATATAGGTCCGTATCCAGCCGTTTGAGATATAAGACTGAAACGGGGGCTTGTTTGAGCATTTTGGAAATAACACGAGATAACAAGGTCTATTAGCCAATATGACAGTGTACGGACGTTTGAAACAGTAATGAGGGACAGATGATTTCTTGGTCTATTTTACTGGACAGAGGGCCAGATATGAAGCAAGGGTCAGGTTGTTGATATCTAAGTGAATCAGAACAGCGTTGGAAAGGGTTTTAATGAGTCAGTGAAAGAGAGACTGTAAGGGCAAACTAGTACTTCCCCGTTGCTGAAGGCAAAGAAGGGGTTGAGGTACACATGCCTTTGACTCCAAGGTCTGAAACGCGGGGCAGTCTTACAAGTTAGAGTTTTGTTCTGGGACCCTGACTCTAGCGTCTGACAGTGGCTGTTAGGGCCTCCTTGGGAGATCCTCTCCGAAGTGATAGACTGGGACACTAGGGTGCGAGGGGTTAGTGTGACTCACAGGTGCATGAATCGAGTCATAATTGCCTGACTCCTAATGCGGCCGTGCACAACAGGTTCCTCAAAAGCATTACATAACACCAATTTTTAAACAATTATTTCGACCGAACTGTTGTATGCGCAGCGGTTACGGTCGGCCATTGCGTGATCCGAGAATGTTGTGTCTCGGACAGAGCTTTTCATCGTTCCTCGGAGACGATCAGCATTGATGCTCCCATAAATATGGATATCTTGGACGCTTGGTGGAAGCTATTCACTGGCTTCACATTCCTATTGCAGAGGACAGTACGGATTTACCTCTTAGTCGTCTAGTAATGTGTACTCGCTGCGCTTCGTCGTTCTGCCCCCGATGGCCTTCCAGGCATGGTGGAACCTTTAGGAACTGAGTCCCAGCCAGTATAGCCTGAAGGATTTCTGCAGCACGGAAACCCGATCACCATGACAAGGTGACAGCTTTAGGTTGACGTAGGATGGGTTGTACTGTCTTAGAATCCCACCTCAACCGCTTCAGTATCAGGCAAGTTGCATCAGTTCTATGAAATTTGACTCTGGAATTTCGCTGGACTATGCCTTGCCATAATCACACTAGTTCAATTCAAGAGGTTGTTCAACAGTACCTGCGATTATCATTATTTTGGATTGATTATTCCGACTGTTCAGGCGGGCGAAAATGAAGTTTTGACAGCCCAATCCAAATTTATTAGTTTGAAACTCCAGCTGTGCAGCACTTTAGCATAAGTATAAACAGCACGAAGCCCAACCCTACATTTAATAGGTAAACAAACAAGCGTTCAGTATGTCAACATTAACGTACTCAAGAATCTAGGTTTACTACTTTACCAGAATTAAAGCTCTTGGCTTGTAGCAAATCCGACGACAGCTAATCAGATTTGAGAGGAAGATCAAACTGCGAAATAGGAGGAAGAGTACCCTGAATTATGTGACACGGAAAAATTGCGAGTAATCTGTTTCCATTGACGAAGTCTACAAAAATCATAAGCTTTATGTTTTAGTACCATCTTACTATTATTACTAATCATATAGGGATCATACCGGACACTGTAATAACAGGAGGCGGAAAGTATGAAACCTAGATAAAGAAAAAAGATACTTTCAGGAAGACCCGGTGACTTAAGGAACACTCATTTTTTGTGTAATTCTAGGTGTTTACTTGGTTCCCAAGGACAGAGGACTCAAACCACAATGAACTAATATGTTTGAGTTTCATAGGTGGAGACCCTTGCTTACCAGAGGGAGGTAAACCGCGGAATATCTACCTATTTCAACCAACCACTTTCCAAACATCATTTTCTGGGCGAATTAAGCGATGAAAATTGAGATTACTAAGAATATGCGTAGATCAAGTTAGCGCATATCATAAAAATATAACTGTTTGGCATTAGTGCTGACTTTACATGAATACGATCGGTTTATAACTTTTATAACTGCACTGCTTCACCTAGTCAGCTGAACTGAACACACTGATTGACAGTTGTGGCAGTGCAACCGAATTACTCAAACATATCATGCCTCCACTTTGGTGCACTTTAGTATTTCCTTATTTTTTCTTAAACCCACCCATGGATGTTTGTTTGACTTATGACTGCTCTAGAGGATGACAAACTGTATTTTGTATCGATTTCACGAAGGTATTAACTGGCCTTGATTAGATTAGGCAATCATAATTTACTCTGGTGCTACTGCATGCCAACCTGGAGCATGTTTTGTCCAATAGGCCCGAAAGTTGACACGTGTATTTAATTTGGACATATAAAGCAGGAATCATCAAAAGGGATACAATAAATCTTGGTTTATACATATTGTGTTAACTTGTATGCAAAAAGACAGTTTATGATTTACACCAGCTAATGAAGGCAGCCATCGTCAGTTGAAGATTAGGGTAAAAACGGAGAAAACTTTCCAGTATGATGCCCAGAAAACAAAACGATGGGTTATTGTTGCGGAGTGTCTTCAGAAACTCACCTAGATGGTCCAATACTTATGCTCTAAGGCTCTTGCACTTTATGGATGGAACGATACTTCTGTTAGGACCGTCTGTGGTAGATTATACCACACTGTCGCCTCAAAGACAGAAAACGAAGAGGCGCAGGAACTGAGAGGAATATCTAGTTAGAACGGTAATTTGCAGAGACTAATACCGGCAACCTCAAAATGAACGTGAATAGTGCCGTTTGTGTTGGACAAGCTAGTATATCTTGCGATGCCAATAAAGGGAGAACCTACATAATCCTGTATTGAGAGTCGCTTAAAATCAACTGTCATATGAACTTACAACGATGCCTAATTATTACTGCTCACAGGAACCACACATCTCTTTATCCCACTGAAGCAGGCACCATGTCTGTATTAAGTGAATCCGAAGCTATTTGCCACACCGATTGTACATGCGGCTTAATGTGTGCTAGTGGAACAATCAGAAAATGTGGAATCAGAGAAAGGATATCCGGATATCAGGATATCAGAATATCCGTTCTGCAGGA